>NC_063054.1:23891641-24194141 GCF_018812025.1 Megalobrama amblycephala
ATTTATCTTCGGAACACAAATGTCTGACTCCTCAATAGACAGCAATTTAACCACCACTTTCAAGGTCCAGAAAGTTACTAAAGACACCGTTAAAATAGTGCACTTGATTGCAATGGTTCAACCTTAATTTTATGAAGCGATGAGAATACTTTTACAAAAACAAAACAAAAATAATGACTTTATTCAACAATATCTTCTCTTCTGTGTCATTCTCCTATGCTGTTTACGTTTAGTGCTTCCAGGTTCTAAAGGCTTGTACACACCAGGACGAATATCGCGCGCGATTATCGCTAACGTTTAACGCCTCGTGACTAAACAAAGGGCGCCAATGTGAGTGTGCACACCAACGCGAAAAAACGTGAGCCGTAAAAGCGTCATTTTTTAAAAAGCGCCTCGGGTTCGTTTTTTTTTGTTGAAAAATGGCAGACCAATGAGAGTGGCACTTTTGTTCACGTGCCTGGAGATGCTGAAGTTACAGTAAAACACGACTTGGTGGCGCTCAAGCACAAAACGGTCTGGCCGAGCACACATTGATACCAAGACGACGAAGAGAAATTAAGTAGACGAGGAACCCCTACAAACTGTTCTACCAGTTCTTGGCCACACCAATAGATGTGTATTATTTTTGTTTTTTTACTGTTTGTTTTTTTCTTTTACATTCAAGAAATATAGTTGAGAATGTCTATGTCATAAATATGTTTATTTGCACTACCGTTCACTTGCACTACTGTCATTGTGACTTATTTGCACTACCGTTTCTGACCACCATCTACCATCTACCATCTCTCATATATATATATATATATATATGCCATTTTATATCTGCATTTTGATCTTCTTTAACTTTATTAATATCATAAATATTTGCACTACCGTTAAGCACCAGCGCCACATACTGTCAGGGAGTGAATTTGCACGTTCACTCTGCGCATCGCCAGTGAAAATCGCTTGGGTATGAACACAAAAAACGTCTCAAAATGCTGGCGATAAATGCGTGCAATATTCGTCCCGGTGTGTACAGGCCTTAAGTCAGAACGTGGGCTCAGTATTCACAGAGACTGTTTACGTGAGCAGCACGGTGAATGTGTGATGCTGACGCAGGAGCCGGCCAATAATGAGTCTGCGTTCTGACGTAGAACCTAAACGTAAACGGCGTAAGAGAATGACATAGAAGAGAAGAAATTGTTGAATAAAGTCGTTATTTTTATTTTGTTTTGTTTATGAACGAAGGTCTTATGGGTTTGGAACAAAATGAGGGTGAGTAATTAATGACAGAATTTTCATTTTTGGGTGAACTAACCCTTTAAGGTTTTTGTGGCAGAAGAAAAATCTCTTGATTGTGTGATAGTTATATATGACGATAGCTTTCTTTGAAACAATTGAAACAGTGATGAAATGCTCATGGAGTGAACTCTCAGAGCAGTTCTGGAGAGGAAGTTCATGTGTTAATGTCCTCATATAAGTGAGACAGCAGACACTGAAAACACCATGAGCATCAATCGTGCTTGAGTATATGCAGTAGACGAAACTGCGCCGCTTATTCATTCTGAGACACACAGAACATGCAAACTTTATATTTCTTTTTATTGTTTAATAATCACAGACACTAGTGCATATCACAATTTGAATTTGATTAATTGTATGCCCCTGCTTTTCAATTATTAATCCACAATTTGCCATATTCCCTGACATTCTATTCAGTTTAAATTACTGAATTAAACAATTCTGTCAGCTTTTTCTGCACCGGTGAAATCATAGGGCCCTACCTTGTTTTCTAATCCTGCTGTGTGCAGCTGAGTACACCTTTCAGGTCTCTTGCCAGCTGTACTCATTGTACACTCTCAAATAGACTATTCATTTGAATCAGAATGGACCCAGCTATTGTTTATGTATGAGCAATTATTATTTTATCTTCAACAAGCTCACAGACGCTGGCAAAGACAAAGCAGTACATAATTTAACCGGATACGTCCTGCTCTTAACATACCTGATATAGTGATGCATTTTCCCCCATACAATCTGTGCTTCCTCATTTTATTTATTATAAATAACATTTTTAAGCACTTTTCGATGCTGTATTGTTATGACGTATTATTGCAGGGCTGTTGCACACTGCTTTAGGTCTGCAACCTGATGTTGACTGTGATGGACAGACAAGGTTTAAAGCAGATGCTTGCTGCAGCTATGTGGAAAATTGCCCTCCTTTACATCAGCTCTGCAGGAGTGCCTGTCTTTAAACCATTGATTTTATCTGCAGGAGTCCAGCAAGGAACTTGTTAACAGCTGCTGATGTGAATGTTTGGCGCTCGCGCTGGTTAAGGCACTTCTTGTGGTGGATGAAATTTCAGTAGGCAGAATATATAGATCAGATGTGTACAGATTTCATTACTATTGCTTGTATTTTAGCATTTTAATGTCAGATATAAAAGAAAAAGATAGCGATTGATGGAGAAAGACTTTTCTGAACCTACTGTGGCAGGCAATTTCTCTGATATCTTGTCTAAAACAGTTATTCTCAAACAGGGGATCATGAACCCCAAGCACATTTGACTTATTAAACATACCATCTGCATTTTATTTAAAAATAAATATGCTGTTAGGTCTTGCAGAGAACGTTTCTGTATGATTGGCCCTTGTAGGATGCAGACGAGCTCAGGGGTGTCTTATTAAAGACAGAGGAAGCTGTGTGGTGATGAGCAATTTTTCTTGCACAGTGTCAATTATTTTTAATTTAGTTAACGATTCTAATACTGACTTCTTCAATGATATGCAAAAGTTATCTAGTATGAGAATGAAGGAATGTAATTCTTGTTTTGTTTTGAAAAGAAAAGGTACTTGAGTCTCTGATGGGGCTGTTGGGGATGCATAAGACCATAAATGTTAGGAAACCGGTCTAAAATATGGGCCTGGTGAAGTGAAAACCAGTGCAAATTTTCTCTGAAAGCTTATAAAATACTTGAAGCTTGTAAATACATGAAGTGATGAAATAGTTGCACAGGAACACATTGCATAACCAAACAAAGGGCAATAAAAGTATGTTTAAAGAATGAAGGTCTGTCCCCAAATCCTTTTTTTATTTAAAAAATAAAAATAACGTCTCCAAGAGATTATGAAGGTGTTACCACTGCTACTTTTTGTATATATGCATACCCATTTTAAAGGGTTAGTTCACCCAAAAATGAAAATTCTGTCATTAATTACTCGGCCTCATGTCGTTCTACACCCATAAGACCTTCGTTCATCTTCGGATCACAAATTAAGATATTTTTGATGAAATCCGAGAGGTATCTGAACCACACTTAGGCAGCATTGTCATTGCACCTTTCAAGGTGCAGAATGGTACTAAAGACATCGTTAAAATAGTCCACGTGACTACTGTGGTTTAACCTTAATGTTATGAAGCGATGAGAATACTTTGTGCTCAAAACAAAACAAAAATAATGACTTTATTCAACAATTCCATCAGTATTGATAATGAGCCGGCGTTCTGATGTGGGGCCTGGAAGCGCTGAACGTAAACAGTGTATGAGAATAACAGGGAGGAAATTGAATTGTTGAATACAGTTGTTATTTTTGTTTTGTTTTTGCAGCCAAAAAGCATTCTCGTCGCTTCATAACATTAAGGTTGAACCACTGTAGTCACATGGACTATTTTAACAATGTCTTTTCTACCTTTCTTGGCCTTGAAAGATGCAGTGACATTGCTGCCTATGTGTGGTTCAGATACCTCTCGGATTTCATCAAAAATATCTTGATTTGTGTTCCAAAGATGAACAAAGGTCTTACAGATGTGGAACGACATGAGGGTGAGTAGTTAACGGAAATTTCATTTTTGGGTGAACTAACCCTTTAAGGATATTCACATGCGAAGGCTGACAAATAGGGTTGTTCCCATTCCGATACTAGTATCGGAAATACCACCGATACCACAAAAATTTCTGGCATCGGTATCGGCGAGTATTTAAACTCACGTACCGATCCAATACCATTTTCTTAAACAATACCTAGTTGTGCCCGCTATCTTTGCTTAACGCAGCAAATCGGAAATCAATTCTTCTTCGCGGCTCAGAATGCAAACACAGGAAGTTGTGCTGTGTTGCCACAAGCAACCACTGTTTAGAGCAGCGGAGAAGTGAAAACGCGCTAGCAGTATGTCTGCTGTTTGGCAGTATTTCAGACCAGTAAAACGGCGACATGTCTCATATGCAATGCTGCAATTTCGAGTGGCACAAGTATTGGCAACTTTAACACAAATAACTTAATAAAGCATTTGAAGACGCGTCACCCCACGCAACACAATGGTTACATAAAGGCTAATGCTGCGTTCACACCAGACGCGAATGAAGCGATAAGCGCGAGTGATTTATGTTAAGTCAATGCAAAGACGCGAATTGACTCCCTGCGGCGCGATTCGCGTGAATGACGCGGTGCGAATTGAGCGATTCGGGCGTTTGACGCGCTTAAGATGGAGAAGGATGAGGCGTGCCAGCTTCATTCAAACAAAGAGAAATGTTTTCAAAAGACAAATAAAGATAACCGACAAAATTGTCGGGTTTATTGTTCTGGATGACCAGCTGCTGTCAGTCGTCGAAAACGTGAGATTTTTATTTAACAAAATTGTTTCTGGACTTCAAGTTTTAAAGAGATTATTTTCTTATATAGCCTAATTATATTCCTAGATTTATTTGTTGCACTGTTTTTATAGTTATATTGTAAAACTAATATACCTTTTTCAGTTTACAGTGTTAGATTTGTGGCTGCATTTGAAGTTCTTTTTCACTTAAAATAAATAAATAATATAACTGACAAATGTATGTCAGATAATAAAAATACTCTAGTTCACTGTATGTTTTTCTTCTTGTTTTATTAAGGGATAAGTCTGAAGCACACCATAAATAATTCTATCAAATCATACAGGGCTAGTAGTTAGGGCTGGGCGATATATTGCATGCGATTCTCACGCGCATTTCGTCAGTAAAGCCGGTTCCCTGATTACCGCTAAATTGCCATCACCTGCTTTAAAATGGAGCGCCTTTTAATAGACAGAGCCGTAGTTCACGGACAAGCCACGCAAAATCGCGTTCAGTATCGAAGATGAATCGACTTCGATAATGAACCCGATTTTGCGTGGCTTGTCCATGAACTACGGCTCTGTCTATTAAAAGGCGCTCCATTTTAAAGCAGGTGATGGCGATTTAGCGGTAATCAGGGAACCGGCTTTACTGACGAAATGCGCATGAGAATCGCATGCGATATATCGCCCAGCCCTACTAGTAGTGTATATATTATATATACAGATACACACCCAGGTATCGGATCGGTACTCGGTATCGGCCGATACCCTGAGCTCAGGTATCGGAATCGGTATCGGGAATGGAAAAGGGGTATCGGAACATCTCTACTGACAAACAGCATTTTCCTCTGCCTATTACTCCCATGCATTTAAGTTCATGTCCATCACAAAACATCAGCTATCACACTGCTTCAGTGTCTCAGTGAAGAAATAACATTTGCTTTCGAATTATGCAGATGGGGAATTGTCTCATCATGACCAGCAGATCTCATTTGATATGATCATTCTGTTCAATGGCCCAATGAAGCACCAAATTGCATCAATCTCTTTTTTGCAAATCATTCTTTCTGTTCAGCTTCCAAACAGTTTTCAACCGCATGCTTCATGCTGCTGGAGAATGAAATGTTGACGTTTCACATTAGATGCTGTGTTTCCAATTTGGAGTGTGAACAAAGAAATAATGATTCTTCACTTCAGATCACTAATGAAAAGCTGACGAATGAATTTGTTGTTTTAAAGTGCGCATGTGAAGGTTGAACTTATCAAACAAGAGATTAGACATATTTAAAGGAGTGATTCTCAAATCGTTATGCTTTAGGACCCATATTTTATTGGCAAGTACCAAGTGTAAAAGGTTAAAAAACAGAAATGTACATATTTAGTAATGGTCATTTTTAAAGAGGCTTAATTTTATAGTATACTGTAAGTGTTTGGTTAGTGTAAATGTCTGAATTTGTAGTTTTTTTGCTCTCAGCACCAAAAAATTACTGTACAAAACACATTGTGGTGAGCACAAACAATATTTATTCTTGTTTCAATATGTATATAGTGTGTTGTTGTTTTTTTTAACTAGTATAGTTTGTTTGGTCATAGTTTTTAAGGAAGAATGTGTGTCACGCAACCTGTCCACCGTGAAACTTATACCAAGTGACAGTTGTACTTAGACTTAAATTACATACAGGTGAATACATTTTACAATACAGTTTTTAAAAGTTAATATGCTTATTTTTTTTCTATGCTATCTCCATAATTATGCGGTTTGCATTTAGCATTGTTTTCCCCTGCTGTTTGTGCAGAATAATTTTTAATTTGTGCACCAGTTGAGAACCACTGATGTATTGAAGACAATAGCCTTATAGACGGGTGTGGATAAAGTTAATAAACAATTAAATGAACAAAAGTTCTGGTGACTTGTTTCAAATACATTAAAAAACAGGCTAGCATTTTTATTTAACTACCTTACTATCATAGAGTGCACAATCTATATACTTGCATACTGTGGTACTCTCTTCAGGTAAAATCTCTAACATTACTGCCCCCTGTCTTTAGCATGTGTTAAAGAAAATTCAGACATGTAAATGCTTGTCACCATTTCTTTTCATGCTTAGATTTAATGGCAAAGGAAAGAAGATATGAGCTTGTTTTGACTCAGACTTGAATGAGGTCACCTAGAGAAGTCTGCAGAGGGTGAGATGTTTGAGGTGCTGCAGGAGAAATCACACACTGTGAGGCCATATGGTGTAGAGAGAAGAGTGAAGAAGTAATGGCCACATTAAATCATCCCAGATTACTGCGGTAAATCAAAACAATCTGTTTTTAATAAGCTTAATTAGCTGAAATGTTCCTGAAAGTTGGCCACACACTGGGAATCTGAAAGAAGAAGTGCTTTAACTTGTTGTATTAATGTCAGGAAGCGACTTTATGTGGCAGTATGAAACATTAAAGAGGTTGGAAGATAAATATGAAGATAAGAGCTGAGAAATCATGATCAAAAAGCTCAAATTACAAGAAATGAGAAAAAAACGGAGAAGAATAGACCAAAGCATGCAGCATGCGAGAAAGAGACAGATAAACATGTAGGAGAGGAGGAGAAGGAAAAATGGAAGGGCAAGCGAGTGTGAGAAAGAAAAACACCAGGGGGCTTGACTGAGCAGGCTGATTAGAGATGCGGTTTGATGTCAGGACCAGTGCACATTTTGTACCTAATAGAGAGGCATTGATTTCATTGAAAGAGTTGAGTGTTCATGCATCTTTCCTTTATCTGAATCAGAGACAAAAAAAGAGAAAGAAAGAATAAGTGAGGGGGATGGAGATGTGGCATGTCAGAGCGTGTGATCCTTTGCCATTGAATAATTCACTTGCCGTGCATTTAAATCGTGAGGAGGCTCTTAGTTTCTTAGAACTGAATTGCAAACTCAAATCACCTCACGTCTTCACCATCACTGAAGCAGGGAGATCATCTATTCACAGCTTATGTAAGAGGGGGAGAGAGCTATTGGTGAGATAAATTAAATGCAAGTAAGTAAAATAGGTTGGTGGTGATAAAACCATGCTGTAAAACCAAAGAGTGAAATTAATTAAATGAAATTAGTTTGTTTCACTCAAATAATAATTAAAAAAGTTCATTGTACTTAATAGAAAAAAGTTGCATGAACTCAAATTCATTGTAATAAGCAGTGGTGTAGTCCTAAAAAAATAAGTGGTGTACTATTACCCAGACCCCCCCAAAAAAATACAAAAACAACGTAAACACGACAATAAATGTGTTTTATGTTCATGTTCACTAGTAACATTTTTCATTAAAAACAAATAAATACAGTGCATTCTAAAATTGGTTGACATTTTTAATGCTTTACAGTTTGACTATTATTTAAATATGCTGCTTTGGAATTATATTCACTGTGAAAAGTGATATATCTGAAATTAAAGTTTCATTTTATTCAAAAGGGTGTTAAAAAAAGCCAATTATTCAAAATCTAATTTATTAACATTATAAAAATGTGGTCACAAGCTACTCTGTCAGTAGGTGGCGCTTATGGAACAGCAGAAATAGAGCTGTTTCCCCGGTAACCTCTGTAAACTCAGTTTTATATTATTTACGCACATGTAAGCTTATCAGTTTGACAGAATTTTCTACTTCATTGTGTTATAAGAAGTCCAAATTATAATATATAATTATCCATTATCAAAGCATTTGTTATGAAAAATAGCAACCTACACATAGCCTATAGAAAAAACAGAAGATGTCACAGGTGTAATATAAATCTAGAGAATTCCCTTAATAGGTTATAAATTCTACAAGTTAGCCAAATTTACCATAATTACTACAATAAAAATATATAAATTCTAGTAAGGGTGGGTCATGAATAGTTTAAAAAGCTCCCTAATAATTGTTGGCGCAAGATGATGTTTGTCCTTTTTTCAGACTTTTGTTCATTTTGTTCATCAGTCTAGATCACGTTTTACTTTCTCTATAGCGTTTTAAAGTGTTTAATGCTGCATTCACACCAGAGGCGACTTGCGCGAATAAAACGTAGTTGGATGCTTGGACATTTAGAGTTTACTCGCTTCATTCGCGCGTGAAATTCACTTTACAACAGTCGCGAATTCGCGTCACGAGAGGGGCTTTCCCACTCCTTCAAGTGTCCCAGACTCTTCCATTTCTTTCTGCACACTTCCTCTGAATAAACACAACTCTTCAGCGGGGAAATAGTTGTAAATTGCAGCGAATAAGCTCAATTGGTCGGCTTTAGCTAGTCTCAATATGTATATATATGTATGTATATATATATATAGCTCAAATTGAGTAAAGACCGTTTTTTACAATTTACCAGATTGTCCGACCTTCACACTCACTTTCTTTCAAGCAAGATCCTTTTTATTTCTGTTTCTATAAAAGTATGATGTACAGCGATGATGATTTTGTCCTCCATGTTGTTTCGGATTTTCTGCCTCAGCTCGCTACCTCACGTCACTACTAGAGCAAGCTCCTGATTGGTTAACGCAGCGCGAATTTTCGGCAAAGTTCAGATTTTTCAACTTGCGCGTTTCGCGCCCGAAATGCTCAATTCACGCCGCGTCATTCGCGCCGCTTCATTTGCGCGAATCGCACCGCAGGATGTCTATTCACGTCTTTGCATTGACTTAACATGTAAATCACTTGCGCTTAACGCTTCATTCACGTCTGGTGTGAACACACCGTAACTCTCTATAGAATTCAAATGGATCTCACATTTTATCATCAGTGTCGGGATGGCTCGTGGAAATCTTATCACACTTTTGGAGAGTGATAAGATTCAGAACAGCCTATGTTTATGATTCACGCACCACTAATACATTAAATAAACAAGGCTTCAGTTGCGCTGATGGTCTTTTCAGTTTGTACGGGAATTTAGCGCTTTTAAAGGCCTATATAGAGGCTATACAGGCCTATAATTAATTAATAGTCTTATTTACTCACCACCATATTTCTCACACTGTGTCTGCTGCAGTGAGAGAAATGCGCTCAATGCACCGCTGAAAACACCGATCGGCTTTGATCGGAGATCTCTCACTGCAGCGCAAACACGCACTGTGAAGCCTGCTTTTTTAGCCGATGATGAACAGGAAAAGGTAGAATGACAGAAGTACTCAGGCACCAATTACAACAAAGAATCGCGAGTTTACACAACAGCATTGGACACACAGTTAAAGGAGAAGCTAACAGGACAATATTTTATGGACTTTTGAAGCAAAAAACAAGTGGGTATGCGCAAAAACTGATCCTTAGAAGTCGTAATACGCAAACAGCCCTGAGCAAAAAGTAATCATATGGCGTATGCGTGCGTATCACCCCGACTACACCACTGGTAATAAGCTGAACTAAGGCCTGGGACACACTGGACGATTTTCAAATCTTAACCGATTTTAAAACTCTGGGAGACCACAGGCATAATGACAGTTTCAAACGATTTTTAGCATTATAATCCTCTGAACGCACACGCTACATGATTCGACCGTGACTGCAAGACCACACACCTGTTGGTTGTAGGAACAATTTCACAGTGACACAAGATCTCACGGAGACTCGCGAGATCAAACGTGACAATTGACGTTGTCAGCTGGCTCTCCTGTCACGCGTTCTGCTTTACAATGAAAAACAAAAAAGAAAAAAAGGGATATGGGTGATCTTCTTTCTCAATACTCCACTTCCGTGGCATGTTTGTGGCTGCCAAGTTTCAGCTAAAGAAGCGCGCAACATCCGGTAGGTGACGCTTCCTTGCTCTCATTGGCTATCATGGGTATCACATCAGAGGCAGCCCGATCACGAGTCATAAATATCAAACATGTTTAATGTTTGTTTGTTGATGTCAATGAGAGACATCTGTGCACCACACTGGCCTTGCTCCGCTTCCACGGCTGTCGGCCCCACCCCACTTGTCACAAAAATTTTGAATTTCTACTAACTTAAAAAATAGTTTACTTAAATGTTTTGAGGTAATAAGTTTTTATCAAATGTTTTGAGTATTCTGAACTTGTTGAGATTTACAGTGCAGGATGCACATTTTTAAGTGAAGGAATCTGAATATTTTCAGTTATTGTGGTAGTTATTCAATGCTTATAAGGAGAATCAGTCTTCTTGTCGCTAGGCTGATTTTGTACATTGTAATGGACTTTTTTCTTAGTGGCAGCTTTAAGATAAGCAAGTAACATATTTAAAAAATCTAATGTGTTTATTTGTTGGGTAGCTAACTGTACATTATCCTTTATGTATATATTATAGTTGATTAGGATTCTACTCACAATTTAAACATTAATATTTAATATAAATATTTGGGGTTCAAAACCTGTGGAAAAATACTTTCATAACATGTTTCTTTGGTTATGAGAGTCTGTAGTGCATCCCAGAGTACAAAGTAGAGAAGAGGATAGATTGAAAATAGACTCTCTTTCTCTGAGTTATCTGCAGTGAAATGGAGTCCAGTCAACAAGACGCCGAGTGAATCTGTAATGTCACAGGTCTCTGAGCTCAAACCTCATGGCACCAGGATGGGGAGATATGTCTTTTTTTTTTTCAAGGACAGACACATTCTCCAAACAGAATTATTCCACAACCTGTCCTGAACGTCTTCATATTTATTATAGGTTTAATGTGTAAACTTTAGGAAGTGACCATTAAATAATCCCACTGCATTGCAGGTATTTCTTTAGGATTTACACTTTTTTTGTATACAATGAGTGTGAGTCTTAATAATTTTTTTCTTGTTTTTGTGTTAAAAAACATCCTTAATTATAGACTTTTTGGTAAATGCATATTGAATTAAGATTATTTTTCTTACCATATATTTTCCCATTTTAAACATGCATCTGACAAAATGTGGTGAAGCTTATGCTTTGAAAATGAGTGCACAAGCCATGCTATTTTTGTCCAATTAATTTTGATTTCCTGGGTTAATTAGCCATGGTGAGAAACTGTGAACTAGCAGTACATCTTTGTGTTAATGAATGCAGCCTTCTTACAAATGCTGTTACAAGAATAAGCTGCTAGATTTAATCAGTAGCCTTATCATCTACAAAGATAATTCATAAGTGCCCCTCATCTGATCTGCATCTATGGGCACAGTCACTGTAAGTCCTTCTTTCAATCTGTTCTCTTGATAGCCAGCAGCATTTGTAAGGCGATTATTAATTATTGTAAATGGTTTGTTGCAACTTGACATGGGTTTTTGTAATACTATTATCTGTAATTATTTGCGGCAAACTGAATTATGCACAGTTGTTTACATTTTCACACAATAATTTGGTTGTTAATTTATATGGATGCACAATATATTAAGATTCTGGCTGATACCAATGAGAGTATTTTCCTGTTATTGCTGTTGATAGCTCAAACATGGCTGATGTTAAAATTTGATACAATTTTGTCTTAATAAAAGGAAAAATAAAACTCTAAAAACTAAAATCAGTCATTTCAAATTCTACAAGTGGATTTAGGCATCACAGTATTATAACATTACAGTATGAAGATGAGATTTGATAAAAATAACATTTAACAGCATTAAAAATGCAATATTGTGCATCTCTGTTAATTTATGATTGATAAGCAATAACACCCCACCAGACAATTTGAAGTATGATTAAACATCTCACAAAATGCTTTTAATTCTCAATGCTATGTTTGCATGATAATGGTTGGGATTTTTGATGTTTATGACTTTATGAATCCATGAGAGTGACTTCTAATAGCTGCAGAAATGTTGATGATTTTTTCTTTGATCCACAGAGAGCATAAACCATGTTAAAGAGATAATCCCTATCTCAACACTTCATATTCTTAATTCTTCCCCATACTCTCCAAACCGCCTCTCACCTCGAGCTTTCTAATAAGCGTACTAAAGGTTAACATACATGAGGGATTGTAGAGATGAGTGAGTTTTAAAATAAGCCCTCACTTCCAGTTATTCCTTTCTCTCTAATGAGCAACTCCATCTCCTCTTGTTTATTCTTCCTCATATTTTGAACTGTCTGTGGGAGTGAATATTCTGCACTGGAGCTCAGGGATTTGAGTGGAAAATCCTCACTGTGCTTGACTGGACTTTACCCCGTGGGTATTTGGCTGAGACCGTGAAGCTAAGCAAAACGCACAATTCCTGCAGTACTCCATCAGTGGCTCCTCTCTGTAGGTTTAGCATATAGACCTGTGCTGCAGTGTGCGCAGCTGCTCGAGTGAGAATGGAGGCGGTTTGAGACATCCAGTAAATCTCACATACAACCTCTCTTAAGCCTTTTGTGTTCGATATGACTTCACACTTTCCATGCCATACATGACTCTTTTTGAGACCCTCCCGTGTTCCTGTTTTTTTTCCTTTTTCCCCTTCTGTGTTATAAAATGTTCAGATGTAGTCCTGTGCAAGCATCTGGTATGTATCTCTCTCTCTCGAGTGAGGATCATGTCTCTCATCGCATTAACTGCTCATACTGTGATGAGAACCCATAACATTCAAATAGACAAATGATCCTAATGTGCTTAGAATTAAAGACTGTGGGTGTCCTGTTGACAGAAATTTGCTTTTGTGTGTTTGTGTTTGTGTGTGTGTGTGTGTGTGTGTGGTTAATAATACCATCCCATCCTCAACAACCAAGCTCAACAATTTTTTCCCATTAAGTTTCACTTAGATTCTTAAATATGTTATTTCCTTGTGTAAGCCTCATTTACGCACATTGACAACGAGCTGAATTTCACTTTTTTATTATTTTATGTGTATATATATATGTATATATATATATATATATATATATATATATATTTTCGGTGTGTTTATATGCATAGCCGGACATAACTCTTCTTTTTACAAGATATTATTGAGGTTAAATAATGCAATTTCATCCACTGTCAATTCAATTTTGAAAAGAATTATTCCCCATCTGCCCTGGTTCATCTAATCATTTGACCATACTGATGAATTAAGTGGCCTAATTATTTTGTCTCTTTTTGTCTCTTTTATTTTGTCTAACTCTTTGCTATAGGCTTACTGCAGACTTGTGTGTATATATATATAATTTTTTTTTTTTTTTTTTTTACATTTATAGAAATTAATACATTTATTCATTAAGAATGCATTACATTAATCAAATGTGACAGTGAAGACATTTATAGTGATACAAAAGATTTGTTTTTCAAATAAATGCAGTTTTATTTAACATTCTATTTATCAAAGTATGCTGAAGGAAGGATGTCCTTAAGGATCATGTGACACTCTAAAGATTGGAGTAATGACTGCTGAATGTTCAGCTTTGCCATCACAGGAATAAATTCCATTTTAAAATATATTAAATTAAAAAATAATTTCTGTTTTCTATATATTTTTAATTTTCTCTATTCTTTTGTATAACTGTTTATATTGAAATTTTGATTATATAAATGCAGATTTGTGAGACTTCTCTCACAAATATTTTAAAAAATCATACCGACCACAAACTTTTGAATGGTAATATATATTTATTGTCCATTTTGTCCTTACCCATCATTCTGTGCTGTAATAGGCAATTATTACCAAGAAACTATTTCAGTGTGATCAAACACTTAAAAGTTTCTTTTGTTGATGTAAAATAATGTAGTCAATTTGAGTTAGTGATTTTAAATCATTTTTGACTTAAATAAAACCCAGCTCATTTAGATGAAGATTTAGATGAAAATTTTAGGTAACCTGAGAAAACATTTTTAAATTGATATGGTGATTATAACAGTGATTTTATCTTTATGGCTTCCAACATGAAACATGGATGGCAACAGTTAGGGAGACAAATTATTGCCTGGCAAACTTTAGTAAACTGCCATCAATCAAGGCGCAATGTTTTGTTTTTGCAATTATGCAATTACATGTGTCAAAATGTGTGATGGAGTGAAGACATATTCCTATTTTCCATATGCTTTGTTTGCACTTGGAGAAGAGAAACTCACATCTCTCTGATACGCTTGTAATAACAATTAACAGCGTCGTGTTCAGTTTAGTCCTGTAGACACGTTATCACTTCTTGAACTTTTCAAGACTTAATTTGCTTGTTGAATGTGGCTGTCACTCCTGTAAATAACTAAACTCTGTGTTCAAAACAGGATTAAGCAGAAGTGACAACCGTATTTACCTGCACATGGCCTCAGTGACTTTTTAACCACACAACAACAAATCTCATTCCCCTAGTCTGAGCATCCTGGCCAGTCTCAGCTCTGCACTGATTGATTTGGCAAGAAACACTGTGGTCCCACAGCCTGGCAGTGGAGTACCGCTGTTCTCCATAATCGCAGTGAAACAAACGCCTCAGCAGCCCTCAGGGCAGCCCGTTTGTCTGTATAGATCAGTGTGCCAGATGGGAGTCTATGTTCTGGGATCAGGAGCAATCTAATGCATCATCCCACTGTTGAGAGCCCTAGTACCAGAAAAGACTCCTGCAGTGTCATAGATTGCAACAATTAGTTTAAAAGGAATGCAACTAGGTCATTTTATATAATATTCACACTGAAATCCCTACTAAAGTTTGGCATGGTGAATGGGCTGAACTTAGTGTATTTAGGTTGAGACTAGTGTATTTCTATCTTTGGTTGTAAGAGTAAAGCAATTGCAATTAGTTGATTCAGTTATAAATAATGATTCAGTTGTTTGGTTTGATATGAGAAGTCTAATGGTGCAGTGTTTAACTTTATATTTCACATTTGCAACTTCATGACTGTTTTTTGTAATTGCGACTTTATATCTCATGAAGTGACTATTTGTTATTTTAAAATTTATCTCACAATTAACTTTTTATATTTTACTCTGAAGCATAAATGGGCTTCCGTATAGATCCCCAAGCATCTCGTGTCACGAGATCTCGCGAGACTATAATGTGACGAGATTTCTCGTCGAGGCGAAAAGTATTGTGATATTGCCATGACTGAGTGTTAGGATGATTAGGAAAGAATATGCTACCACTACGTTTACATTACGCACCCACTGTCGTTTTGCTTTGTATTTAAATAAAAAACATTTAATGCAGGTGGATAACGGTCGCCGCCGCTCCATATTTACAGAGTTACGCGCGATCGCTGAAAGTGAAAGTAAACGCAAGCGCGCATTCAAACGCGATTTCAATACCCCGCATTTTGAAAGAGGCTCCCTGATGAATGCAAATATCTCTCAACATGAAAGCTATTTTAGGCTGGGCAGTGTAGTTGTAACCATCTCTTAGCTCTGTATCAAAGAAAAATGTTGGTCTTATTTGCACTTTGAATATTGAGAGAGTGCGATTATGGTTGCACTTATTGTAAAGTGTTACCATAAAAATGAATGAGTTTTCTCTTAATCTTATTAAGCACAAACAATAAGGTTTCATTTGTTAACATTAGTTAATGCACTGTGAACTATCACAAACTATCAATGAATGACTATTTTTATTAACTAACATAAACAAAGATGAATAAATACTGTAGCACATATATTGCTCATTGTTAGTTGATGTTGATTAATGTTAATAAATGAGACCTTATTGTAAAGTGTTACCCTTTTTATTTATACTGTTTTTATGATCAGTTTGTGGAAAGGAGTTCAGTTAGGAGGTCTAAAGTTGTAGAAGCTCATAAATCATGTACAGTAAGGTCTGAACAGACTGAAATCATACAGGAGAGAAGTCAGTCAGTTGAGTTAGTGGCAAAACCTTTTACAGTACTTGAGTATTGTTGTATTTTACTGCATATGATAATTCATACTCAGAAAGTAGAACTGAAATTACATTCATTACAAGATGATTAGTTAAAACATTTCAAATACACCTACAGAATATTTTTTTCTAGTCATGTATTTCGCCATTGAGGATTTCTTAAAAATAGTGTGTAAAAATCTTGTCTCATCTCGTGAGATACCCGTCTCGTCACACCCCTAATAATTAGCATGGAAATGTCTACAAGTGGACGGTTCTGTTTAAACAGATTGAACAGATTGATTTTTGGCTTTGTTTGGTTTGTTTTCCAGGCATTCCGATGGCCAATTGGGAGTCAAGTGGATGGGGATGAGATGCTGGAGATCCAAGTGTTTAACTACAGCAAAGTCTTCACTAACAGGTATGAGAATTCAATATATTTGCTATGTGACCTCAGATCAGCTCAAAAAAGATTGCAGCCTAGTAATATACTTGCTTCTGAATGTATAATATTTATTGACGGACTTCTGTATAGATTTAAGAGGATATCATTAGAAAATACAATATAATCAATTATACACATAGAAGGATTATTGCAGTCTAAAATGAATCTAAACAAGATATTGAGAGGAGCAAGGCTATAAATAAAGCCTAAATACAGTTCCATTTATTTCAGGTAATTAACATTCATGGCTTCAACCTGTGGTCTCCAAACAAACTCTAGCAACAAAGCATTGGCTATTTAAATATTCTCTTAGACAAACTAACGCTTGTTTGTTTAGCAATGTCTTTGTTATTTACAGGACCTCATAACTCATAAATTCTCTTTGTAATGCTGGTTTTCATATGCTTTTTTGAATGTCCAGTAGCAGTGTAGAAGGTTTGAGCCTTTTGGGTATTTTGAAATGTTGCACATGATAACAGGAGGGATGGCCCACCTAATCATAGCCTTCATATATATATATATATATATATATATATATATAAAAATTGGTAACACTTTACTATAAGGTTTCATTAGTTAACATTAGATAACTACTTTAGTTAAAGGGATAGTTCACCCAAAAATGAAAATTTGATGTTTATCTGCTTACCCCCAGCGCATCTAAGATGTAGGTGACTTTGTTTCTTCAGTAGAACACAAATGATGATTTTTAACTCCAACCGTTGCCGTCTGTCAGTCAAATAATGCGAGTGAATGGGAACTTCTACTATAAGAGTAAATAAAACTTGCGTAGACAAGTCCAAATTAAACACTGCGGATCGAGACGACACATTGATGTCCTAAGACACGAAACGATCGGTTTGTGCGATAAACCGAACAGTATTTATATCATTTTTTAACTCTAATACACCACTATGTCCAACCGCGTTCAGCACTCGCTTAGTGAGGTCTGATCGCGCTCTGACAGCGGCAGTGATGTCTCGCGCATATACTTCAATGAGAGTGAGACATCACTGCCGCTGTCAGAGCGCGATCAGACCTTACTAACGAGTGCTGAACGCGGTTGGACATAGTGGTGTATTAGAGTTAAAAAATGATATAAATACTGTTCGGTTTATCGCACAAACCGATCGTTTCGTGTCTTAGGACATCAATGTGTCGTCACGAGCCGCAGGGTTTAATTTGGACTTGTCTGTGCAAATTTTATTTACTCTTATAGTAGAAGTTCCCATCCACTCGCATTATTTGACTGACAGACTGCAACGGTTGGAGTTAAAAATCATCATTTGTGTTCTACTGAAGAAAAAAAGTCACCTACATCTTGGATGCGCTGGGGGTAAGCAGATAAACATCAAATTTTCATTTTTGGGTGAACTATCCCTTTAACATTAACTAATAATGAACAATACTTGTACAGCATTTATTAATCTCAGCATTTACTAATTCATTATTAAAATCAAAAGTTGTACTTGTTAACATTAATTAATATACCATGAACTAACATGAACAAACAATGAACAACTGGATTTTTACTCCCCATTAACAAAGATTAATAAATACTGTAACAAATGTATTGCTCAGTTAGTTCATGTTAGTTAATACATACATGATAACAAATGAGACCTTCTTTTAAAGTGTTACCTATAATTTTATACCATATATAAATATATTATATAAAAATATTAATATCATATTTTCCAAATATTATTTTAATAATTTATTTTGACTTTAGTAGAGTGGTAGTATAAAAGTGCTAGTGGTAGTATTAATTAATGCCAATTCTAATTTACACTTTATAACATTTCCGAGATATGAATGAGAGAGCAGTGTCAGAAAAGAGGTCCACCAGTCAGTTCCGGTTATAGTATT
The DNA here is from genome assembly GCF_018812025.1 of Megalobrama amblycephala. Lineage (NCBI taxonomy): Eukaryota > Metazoa > Chordata > Actinopteri > Cypriniformes > Xenocyprididae > Megalobrama > Megalobrama amblycephala. The sequence goes on from NC_063054.1 coordinate 23,910,178, forward strand.
TTCTAGAAACTTGTTGAAGGGGTGCAGTGCAGCTTTTTTTTTCTGAGCCTGTACCTGTCGGTATTCACTCTGTGAAGTTGTTCTCCCACTATACTCTGAAGGAGTGCTGTGGTGTTTTTCCATCCACCGTCTTCCTCCAGAGGTAGTGGAAAGCCTGACAGTCATTACTAGCTGTTCTCCACTGAACAAATTCTGTGGCCTGAAAGGTGTGACACTTCTGCTGATGCAGACGTCAGTGTGAGTTGGTGTGTGCGAGTGTATATGGTTAATTTGGTCTGGCTACATCAACGTGACGAAGTAAATAAACAGCTGTTCTGAGCATCAGTAGAAAAATCTATCATGACTATTAAGTTAATTTAATTGTAGTACAATCATTGGTCAGCACTTTGTTTTGTTACCATAGGCATTGTTTTGAGTCCAGACAGAGACATCTTTTGTGGTGTGAGTGACACCTGTGAATAGATCACAATGTATAAGATGAGCATCTGCTGAATAATTCACATGGCCCTGTGACATATGTCAACCGCGCCACTCATTAGATATTTGTTTGTTATTTACAGATGTAATTTCTATCCATCATATGCATTACGTAGCTGACCTGATCCTGATCTTTGCAAACTCAGTAGATCGGGACAAAACACCAGGTGTGAGTCCGATGTGTAGCTCAGACTTTACAGTACAGTACATTTAGAGCTGAACATTTTCTAGCCTTGGGAAGATCAGTAATTCAGAATTAATGGTGATTCATTCAACATTGCTTTTGGTGTTTCATGACCAACTGACCACCAGGTGGTGACGTTGTAGATGACTGCTATAGCATTATTAGGATGCCATCCTGCAATTAAAGATAATATGAGAAGAAATACTATAATAATATGTAGTTTGGGGTCAGTAAAGAAAAATAAATTGATACTTTTATTCAGCAAGGACACATCAAATTGATCAAAAGGGACAGTAAAGACATTTATATTGTTACAAAAGATTTCTGTTTCATGCTGTTCATTCATTCATTCATTTATTCATCAAAGAATTCTGAAAAAAAAAGTATCACATTTGTGATAAGTGAGCACCAAAATCAGCATATTAGAATGATCTCTGAAGGATCATGTGACACTGAAGACTAAAGTAATGGCTGCTGATAATTCAGCTTTTTAACTTTTTCAAAACATTTCACAAACATTTACATTTTTTTTTACCGTATTTTTGATCAAATAAGGCAAGAGACTTCTTTCAAAAACATTCAAGTAGCCTATGTATGTGCTTTAAATAGTCACTATTTTTTTTAAAAGTATTGATGAGATAGTTTGGTTTAGAAGTAAGCCTGGGTGTGATTTAATGTAATGTTTTATGTCAGTGGATGTATATCAGGAATTGGGGTGCAATTTCATCCATTTAATTTAGTGATGTCACTAGAAGGGAGAGCTGTTCAGGAGAGAACACTGCGGCTAACAGGATCCGCCACTGATGACTGCAGAACTGCAGAGAATGTGCAGAAGAACTTTAAATTCCAGCTCAGAATTCCAACACAGCCACTCATTATATTACTCACTAACGAAATGAAAACTCCTGCCTGGTATTTTCTCTCTATTAGATACATCTCTGCCATGACCGTGAGTTATTTTTTTCCATTTTCAACAGAAGAAATGCTCATTATCTTCCTCTAAAGTGGTCTTCACAATAACAGTACATTTTTAAAAATATTTAAAAAACAATTAAGTAGTAAAAATAAGTCAGAAATACTTACAATTATCATTTAGGACACAAATTACTAAGATCTCATCTGAAATCAACTTGCATGAATCATTAGAAGATGTCTAAATTTGTATCGATATACTGTAAAACAAAATTCATATAAGAAAAATGGAAAAGAACATGGGAAAAACTGTTGTGAATTCTCTGGTTCTGACCTCTCCAATAAAAGAGAAGGGACTTGACAAGGCAGGACGCAGTAAATTATGGAGCAGATGAAAGTCAATTGTCTGTTGTTTGTTCAGAGGATCAATAATGTATGTGGGGTCTTTAGAAAAGTTGATCGGGAGCCAGAACCTGATCTAGGATCAGTGAATTATTCACCTGTGGATGCATGCAGTTCATAGACGGTCACAAAGCCATCATTTCACCACTGAACTGGGCGCATATCAATCACAATGGTCTCTTTTCCTTCATCGAGTCCCTCTGGATGAACATCGGTGCTGAGTGTGTCATTTCACATCTGAATACAGCTGTAGCTCAGAGGCAGGTGCTAAAAGTGTTAGCAATTTGACGTGTTTTCTCATCAGATTCACTGACTACATGGATACACCCACCTGTCTTTCTCTTGCAGTAATATATGCAGTAATAGACAAGAGAGCGTATGTAAGCTAACTACATGTGGCATTTAATTGGTCAGTCCAGAGTTCCTGATTGCTTTTGTTCACTGCCTGTCACTTTTCATACAGAGAGTTGAGTTAACAAGCAGAACAAAGACACATCCCTATCTCCCAGTGTTTGTTGATCTTCTTGTGTCTAGATTTGTGAGTCTGTATGCCTCTAAACTCACAACAGACATTGTGGTTACATAAAAAGCATGTGTTTGTGTGGATTGCAGCTGGTAATAAAGAAATTAAACTGCCCTTTTTGTTAGAAAATGTTTCAATGATTCACAAAGGGGACAGTATTCAGATATTATATACTGTATGTAGAATAGTGATTAAACAAAAAATAATGTGATTTTTTTTAACAATACATCCAATTTGCTAGTACTTTCAAGATTATTTGTTTTTCTGTTAAAGGTGCACTCAGTATGTGTTTCCTAACAGACAATAAATAAATAAATAATGCTTTTGAAAAATGTTAAAAATCATGTAACCCAAGTCCAGGCATTTTAGTAGTCTAATAAAAGCTGTTTTGCTGAAATCACATGTCCAATTGAACACTATTATCAGATATTTTCACTCACAGATTTTTTTATTTTATTTATTTTTTTTTAAAGAAATTAATTATGCAGCAAGGACAAAATATAATGGCTGTAAAGAATTTTACATTGTTACATAAGTTTCAAATAAATGCTAACATGTTGAACTTTCTGTTCATCAATTAATTCTGAAAAAAATGTATCATGGTTTCTACAAAAATAGTAAGCAGCACAACCGTTTTCAACTGTGAATATAGTGCGAAATGTTTCTTAAGCACCTAAACAGCATATTAGAATAATTTCTGAAGGATCTTGTCATATTATAGACTGGAGTAATGGCTGAAAACTTAATTTTACATCACAGGAATAAATTACATTTTAAAATATATTAAAATTGAAAATTAAAATATTTTAAATTGAATAATATTTCACAATATTACTGTATTTTTGATGCAGCCTTAGTGAGCATAAGAGACTTATTTCAAAAACATTTAAAAAATCTGTAACACTTTACAATAAGGTTCATTAGTTAACATTAGTTAACTACATTAGTTAACATGAACTAATAAAGAACTGCACTTATACAGCATTTATTAATCTTAGTTAATGTTAATTTCAGCATTTACTAATAAATTACTAAAATCAAGAGTTGTATTTGTTAACATTAGTTAATGCACTGTGAACTAACATGAACAAACTATGAACAGCTATTTTTATTAACTAACGTTAACAAAGATTAAAAAATACAGTAAAAAATGTATTGCTCATGGTTATTTCATGTTAGTTAATACATTATCTAATGTTAACTAATGAACCTTATTGTAAAGTGTTATTAATTAAATTATCTTTATCATGGCTAACTGCTAATAGCATTAGCAGTACTTTAAAAAAAAAAAAAAAAAAAAAAAAAACTATATAAAACAGCTGTAAAGACTTCTCTATCTTTGATGTTCATCATATTCATCTCAGCTGTACATACTTCAAATATTCGCTATATTTTCATGTACAGAGACACATATTTGTGTGTGTGTGTACAGTATGTGTTAAACTGTGTTGGTATTTTTCACATGCTCTTTGTAGCTGTCACAGTGTATCTCCCTCACTGCGACCTCACCACCCTTACAAGTTCAGTGCACATTGGGTCAGACCAAAGTGTTAGTTTGTTATTTAACACAATTGACTCTCTGAACTTTTTTTGTGTTCGCAGGTTAATTGGCACTTTCCGCATGGTTCTGCAGAAGGTGGTGGAGGAAGGTCACTTGGAGGTGTCTGACACTCTTATTGACGACAATAACACAGCCATACGGGTGAGACGTGAGGTTTGCAGACAGTGCGTGTGCATGATTTTGTTCTGGTCTGACAGATCAGAAATGCTCTTTTTTCATATAACACACCCACTCACAAAAACATCCATTCACATATTTCACCACAGGGTCTAGCTTTGCACAACTTGCATAAAACCATCGTTGTCATGGTTACATGTCTACTCGGAGGCTATAAGAGAGTACTCAGATAACTCTGTTTTATTTTTCCTCTCTCTCTCTCTCTCTCTCTCTGATATCCACTATCATGTGCAGGTTGATTTCTATAGGGGTCCTGCTCATATCTATGTGTCAGGATACTCGGTAATAAAGGAAATGTATTGGTGTAGCTTTTATATTTGTCAAATTTACACTACAAATGTGGCACAGAAGCATTTCTGAAGTGGCATTTAGGTGTCTTTTTTGCTGCTCAGAGGTGGCATAAATGCTTTACACAGCAATTTCAACTGTATACTTTGACACTAGGGACTGAGGTGGGTCAGAGCAGGCATAGTTTGGTCTGGCTTTTATGCAGCAGTATGTCTTTACATAGAATTCTAAGCAGGCACAGAGCAGCCTTAAGTCTGCTGTATAAAGAGGCCTTTATTTTCTCCTTTGAACCTCCTTTGACTCTTGCTAATCTTATCACTTCTTGTAGCTGCTGCATTTTCAGTCAAAATCTTACCAGTTTGGTTATTGCTCCTTTAAACATTTTTGAACTAAGTGATTTATAAATGCAACTTTCAAAAGTAACTTATTTGTGACTTTAAATGGCATGACTATTGTAAAGGGAAGTGTTTGTTTTAAAGGTCCCGTTCTTCGTGATCCCATGTTTCAAACTTTAGTTAGTGTGTAATGTTGTTGTTAGAGTATAAATAAAATCTGTAAAATTTTAAAGCTCAAAGTTCAATGCCAAGCGAGATATTTTATTTAACAGAAGTCGCCTACATCGAACGGCCAGTTTGGACTACATCCCTCTACTTCCTTCTTTAATGACGTCACTAAAACAGTTTTTTGACTAACCTCCGCCCACAGGAATACACAAGAGTTGCGTTTGTAGAGTGTGTTTGTCGCCATGTCGTCGAAACGCTGTTATTTTCATCCCGCAGTCCAATCACCGGGTCTGATTCCGGCTCAAATTGATAGGGTAAAATTAAAGACATGTTTACAATAACACTGAGCGCGTGCATCTCCACGTTATGGTAAGAGGCGTGACCTTTCCGGGCAAGGTTCGCTAAGCTGCTGTCGAATCACAACACAGGAACCGCTGGCACAATCAGAACTCGTTACGTATTTCTGAAGGAGGGACTTCATAGAACAAGGAAGTCATCAGCCCGTTTTTATGACAGTGGAAACAACGGTATACAGATAAGTAAATTATGTGAAAAATACTGTGTTTTTTTACACACGAAACATGAACACATGTTATATTGCACACTATAAACACAATCAAAGCTTCAAAAAACCACGAAAAACGGGACCTTTAAACGCAGTGAGAGAAACGATCTGTTCACATGCCTAAATTTGTTACATTTTCTCAAATCATTTCCTCTAAACTTTCAACGCTTTCATTATCTGCCCACCTTTTTACAGAACAACACAGGAGTTATTATTAAAATGTCAAAGCTGTTATGCAACACAATGCATAGTGATCACTGGCTGGTTCTTGTTCGTGTTTTATCTTGCTTAGGGCTATGCAGTGTCATTCATTAATTTTCCAGGATGCTGAATAGAAGCTTCCTGAAACTTTGTCAAAGTGTGAATTAAAGGTGCTCTAAGCGATGTCATGCATTTTTAGGCTAAAACATTTTTTGTCACATACAGCAAACATCTCCTCACTATCCGCTAGCTGCCTGTCCCCTGAACACACTGTAAAAAAACGCGGTCTCTGTAGTCGATGATTTTAAATGCGCATTCATGACTGTTTCAGGAAGCACGGAGGGGAGGGGGAGGAGGAGGAGGAGGAGGGAGGGTCTAGCTAGCCTCTGTTTTGTTTGATAACACTTCGAACGTCAACAGGAAGTTACTCCACCCAGGATCCCTTAGAGCACCTTTAAAACATTGTTGCTAGAAAAACAAAAACTTTCCAGAAAAATTAGCTATGGAGCTATTGGATATATTACCAAGATAAGTCAATCTAAACTTGTCATACAGTATCGAGTGAAAAAAAAAAAAACTTTTATATTATTAAAGAGTGAAATCATATTACTTTCATGCAACTTAGTCATTGATGGTCCACTTGTATTTACACTGTGCAAAAACTATAAAACACTGTTTCTTTTTTGTTATTTCTGTTGAGATTAGACCTCAGCAAAGCTTAAAATTTGTCTTGGTTAATTAAAGCAGGGGTCATACCTAAGTAAAGCTGTACGAGGGCTCAGGTTCTCCCTTTTGTACGACATGTACCCCTGGGAGAAGTGACCATCAGGCAGTTGACAGGGATAAGTTGGACTGAGGCTAAATTGTTCCTTGTTCCTTTTAATGAGTTTGTAAACATGAGAAGGAAAGGGTAACTGATGCTGACAGACTGCCACATGGGTTAGCTAACATGACCCTAACCTTAACACTTAACTCTAACACCTAACCTAAACCTTATTGTTCTACCTCTCTTCAGCTTAAAAGTTTTGTCTGGGTTAGACAAGTTTCTTTATTGCTAGTGAAACCTGTGAGTGTTTAATATACAAACCCGATTCCAAAAAAGTTGGGACACTGTGCAAATTGTGAATAAAAAAGGAATGCAATAATTTACAAATCTCATAAACTTATATTGTATTCACAATAGAATATAGATAACATATCAAATGTTGAAAGTGAGACATTTTGAAATGTCATGCCAAATATTGGCTCATTTTGGATTTCATGAGAGCTACACATTCCAAAAAAGTTGGGACAGGTAGCAATAAGAGGCTGGAAAAGTTAAATGTACATATAAGGAAGAGCTGGAGGACCAATTTGCAACTTATTAGGTCAATTGGCAACATGATTGGGTATAAAAAGAGCCTCTCAGAGTGGCAGTGTCTCTCAGAAGTCAAGATGGGCAGAGGATCACCAATTCCCCCAATGCTGCGGCAAAAAAATAGGAGTTTCTCAGAGAAAAATTGCAAAGAGTTTGAAGTTATCATCATCTACAGTGCATAATATCATCCAAAGATTCAGAGAATCTGGAACAATCTCTGCGCGTAAGGGTCAAGGCCAGAAAACCATACTGGATGCCCGTGATCTTCGGGCCCTTAGACGGCACTGCATCACATACAGGAATGCTACTGTAATGGAAATCACAACATGGGCTCAGGAATACTTCCAGAAAACATTGTCGGTGAACACAATCCACCGTGCCATTCGCCGTTGCTGGCTGAAACTCTATAGGTCAAAAAAGAAGCCATATCTAAACATGATCCAGAAGCGCAGGCGTTTTCTCTGGGCCAAGGCTCATTTAAAATGGACTGTGGCAAAGTGGAAAACTGTTCTGTGGTCAGACGAATCCAAATTTTAAGTTCTTTTTGGAAAACTGGGACGCCATGTCATCCGGACTAAAGAGGACAAGGACAACCCAAGTTGTTATCAGCGCTCAGTTCAGAAGCCTGCATCTCTGATGGTATGGGGTTGCATGAGTGCGTGTGGCATGGGCAGCTTACACATCTGGAAAGGCACCATCAATGCTGAAAAGTATATCCAAGTTCTAGAACAACATATGCTCCCATCCAGACGTCGTCTCTTTCAGGGAAGACCTTGCATTTTCCAACATGACAATGCCAGACCACATACTGCATCAATTACAACATCATGGCTGCGTAGAAGAAGGATCAGGGTACTGAAATGGCCAGCCTACAGTCCAGATCTTTCACCCATAGAAAACATTTGGCGCATCATAAAGAGGAAGATGCGACAAAGAAGACCTAAGACAGTTGAGCAACTAGAAGCCTGTATTAGACAAGAACGGGACAACATTCCTATTCCTAAACTTGAGCAACTTGTCTCCTCAGTCCCCAGATGTTTGCAGACTGTTATAAAAAGAAGAGGGGATGCCACACAGTGGTAAACATGGCCTTGTCCCAACTTTTTTGAGATGTGTTGATGCCATGAAATTTAAAATCAACCTATTTTTCCCTTAAAATGATAAATTTTCTCAGTTTAAACATGTGATATGTCATCTATGTTGTATTCTGAATAAAATATTGAAATTTGAAACTTCCACATCATTGCGTTTTGTTTTTATTCACAATTTGTACAGTGTCCCAACTTTTTTGCAATCGGGTTTGTATATTCTTATTAAAAAGTAAATTTCATTTTTGTTCAGAAGCCCACTTGAAATAACATGCTCAATAAGACAATTATATTTTAATTTTCAATAACAGATGATAAATGTTTATGTTTGTTGTAACATATTCTTATAGACATTTATATTATATTATTTTCAGTAGTCCACTTGAAAAAACATTTAGACATGCCTTGATGATGACGGGCTGTTGAATGCCTTGGGTGTGCGTTATTTTCTAATAATTCAGTGGAATGGAGTCAATTATTCTGCTTATACTATGGTTACAACACCTCAAGCCATTTGTCAGATTTTTGTTCTTAAAACACTCTCTTGTGTAGGACTAATTTCTTACGCATCTCATCCCATTCCTCCGTTGCTAATACTAAAACATCATTTTAGAGCTAATAACGGAGGTTTGAGCCATTGATAGCAGACTAATTAATGCAGTTGTTAATGCAGTTATTAGAGAGAGAGAGAGATTAAGCGTGTGAATTACCTGTGCACGTGCGCGTCTCTCAACAGTGTTCAGCAGCAGTGTCTCTACTAATAGCGAAACTGCAAGTTTATCTGCTTCAAGAACAGCGACGTTATTACCTCGCTAGTGAGAAATCTGTTCATGTAACTTTTAAGTTGCTATATTTTATTATATTATATTATATTATTTTATATTATATTATAGTCCACTTGAAAAAGATAGACATGCCTTAAATATTGAAGTTTTTACTGGGCATATTAATTTGACATACTGTATATTCATAATTAATCTTCTTGTTGTTGTATTTCAGACAAATATTTCCATAGAGATCAAATATCAGACCATGGACGGGAGTGTAAAGGTGTGGAGCGATGGTGAATTCCTTGATATTCCAGATGACTGTGATGGAACCTTCCAGTTTGAGACAGACAGTCTACTCTCTGGACGTAGCCAGAGCTCCGGGACATCACCTGGACGATCTATCCACGGCATTCCCACATTCCGCAAGTGAGTGTGTCATCATAGCCAGTCACTGTTATCACTGTTAACACAATCACCCTCATCATCATCACCTTTGGTATGCAGTGGTTTATATGGCACAGATAACTGTGTGATGAAGAAGATAATGATGTAATATAAGTCTAAGGTGTCCCCTGAATGTGTCTGTGAAGTTTCAGCTCAAAATACCCCATAGATTGTTTTAAATTAATTTTTTTAACTGCCTATTTTGGGGCATCATTAACTATGTGCCGATTCAGGCTGCGGCCCCTTTAAATCTCTTGCTCCCTGCCCCCCGAGCTCTCGACTATAATACAGTGCATAAACAAAGTTCACACAGCTAATATAACCCTCAAATGGATCTTTACAAGATGTTCGTCATGTATGCTGCATGCATGCTTCGGATCATGTCAGTATAGTATTTATTTGGATGTTTACATTTGATTCTGAATGAGTTTGATAGTGCTCCGTGGCTAAAGCTAACATTACACACTGTTCGAGAGATTTATAAAGAATGAAAATGTGTTTATGAATTATACAGACTGAAAGTGTTTAAAAATGAAAATAGCGACGGCTCTTGTCTCCGTGAATACAGTAATAAACGATGGTAACTTTAACCACATTTAACAGTACATTAGCAACATGCTAACGAAACATTTATAAAGACAATTTACAAATATCATTAAAAATATCATGATATCGTGGATCATGTCAGTTATTATTGCTCCATCTGCCATTTTTCGCTATTGTTCTTGCTTGCTTACCTAGTCTGATGATTCAGCTGTGCACAGATCCAGACGTTAATACTGCCTGCCCTTGTGTAATGCCTTGAACATGGGCTAGCATAAGCAAATATTGGGGGCGTACATATTAATGATCCTGACTGTTACGTAACAGTCAGTGTTATGTTGAGATTCGCCTGTTCTTCTGAGGTCTTTTAAACAAATGAGATTTACACAAGAAGGAGGAAACAATGGTGTTTGAGACTCACTGTATGTCATTTCCATGTACTGAACTCTTGTTATTCAACTATGCCAAGGTAAATTCAATTTTTTGATTCTAGGGCACCTTTAAGCATTCTTGCATATGTATTATCGTATTTGTCAAGTAAAGAGAGCTTTTATGGCATTCCTCTGTATGTAGAGATATACATTTTCTCTCTCTCTCTCTCTCTCTATATATATATATATATATATATGTGTATATATATATATATATATATATATATATATATATATATGTATATATATATATATATATATATATATATATATATATATATATATATATATATATACACTAGAGATGTTCCGATACCCCTTTTACCGATTCCGATACCTGAGCTCAGGGTATCGGCCGATACCGAGTACCGATCCGATACCTGGGTGTGTATCTGTATATATATATATACTACTAGCCCTGTATGATTTGATAGAATTATTTATGGTGTGCTTCAGACTTATCCCTTAATAAAACAAGAAGAAAAACATACAGTGAACTAGAGTATTTTTATTATCTGACATACATTTGTCAGTTATATTATTTATTTATTTTAAGTGAAAAAGAACTTCAAATGCAGCCACAAATCTAACATTGTAAACTGAAAAAGGTATATTAGTTTTACAATATAACTATAAAAACAGTGCAACAAATAAATCTAGGAATATAATTAGGCTATATAAGAAAATAATCTCTTTAAAACTTGAAGTCCAGAAACAATTTTGTTAAATAAAAATCTCACGTTTTCGACGACTGACAGCAGCTGGTCATCCAGAACAATAAACCCGACAATTTTGTCGGTTATCTTTATTTGTCTTTTGAAAACATTTCTCTTTGTTTGAATGAAGCTGGCACACCACATCCTTCTCCATCTTAAGCGCGTCAAACGCCCGAATCGCTCAATGCGCACCGCGTCATTCACGCGAATCGCGCGGCAGGGAGTCAATTCGCGTCTTTGCATTGACTTAACATAAATCACTCGCGCTTATCGCTTCATTCGCGTCTGGTGTGAACGCAGCATTAGCCTTTATGTAACCATTGTGTTGCGTGGGGTGACGCGTCTTCAAATGCTTTATTAAGTTATTTGTGTTAAAGTTGCCAATACTTGTGCCACTCGAAATTGCAGCATTGCATATGAGACATGTCGCCGTTTTACTGGTCTGAAATACTGCCAAACAGCAGACATAGCCTACTGCTAGCGCGTTTTCACTTCTCCGCTGCTTTTAACAGTGGTTGCTTGTGGCAACACAGCACAACTTCCTGTGTTTGCATTCTGAGCCGCGAAGAAGAATTGATTTCCGATTTGCTGCGTTAAGCAAAGATAGCGGGCACAACTAGGTATTGTTTAAGAAAATGGTATCGGATCGGTACGTGAGTTTAAATACTCGCCGATACCGATGCCAGAAATTTTTGCGGTATCGGTGGTATTTCCGATACTAGTATCGGAATCGGAACAACCCTAATATACACACTAGGGCTGGATGATTCATCGAAAAGTAATTGAAACCGAAATTTAGATCCTCTATCCAACTTTATTTTCCCATGTCGTTATTTAGTTTTTTTTAATCCTGTTAATACTTTCCCCATTAAAACATACTACCACGTGTATAATTACTTGACTCCGCCCCGTCCAATCAGTGGCATGGAAGCAACAGAGGCGAACTCGAACGCTGAGTCAACACACACAGACAGACAGCGAGCCCCAAAGTGAGATCACATTCGCTTGCGTCTTCACTAAGCTTTGTCAATTGTATGTGTTTTAAGGCTTGCCAGTTTGAACATTCAAACGATTTTACACCATTGGATGTGTATCATTATATTGAGCTACTGCGCTGATGCATTGTGACACATGAACACTCATACAGACAGTAGCTGCACATCACGCGAAGATCGCGCACACAGAGAGGAGTGCAGAAACTCGTTGTCATCGCTGTCCTTTATCACTAAAGTAGCTTAGAAACTCAAAAGTTATAGCATATATTTTTCTACTTTTGAAGTAACTATTTACAACCCGCAGCTTCACAATTAATAGAGAGATGGTATGACTAATTCACACACGCAATCACTCTCATTAATGCATTCAAATAAAAGTACTGGTACTGTGCTAATTTATCTGTATCTGATTTATAATAAGCAGAAATCTGTAAGAAATGTTACGAACCATAGATAAAATAGCTGCTGAAAGTGAGCTGTTATGTCAGAGCACTCTTTCATTAGGAAAAAACCTTTAATAGCCATGCATATTTACAGTACAAACCTTGTCAGTGAGCTATGAGGGCAAAAAAAAAGCACAAAAAAAAAATGGTTCATTAATCGTAATCGAGGTAAAATGTTAAATTAATCTAGATTTTGATTTTAGGTCATATCGTCCAGCCCTAATACATACATTTTTGCTGAGTAATGAAGACATGGATGACTTGAATGTGTGGGATGTATTGATTTCTGCTAAGCCTTCCAGTCTCCACAGGGCCTTTAATCCATAAATTATAACCATTTACAAACACAACACTATTCCATCATGGTTTGTGTGTGGGCACCATTAGTGTTTTTGTGTGGATATGTTTACATACGGATGTGTATGAATGATTAATGTTAGAAAAATCTATATTGGGGAGTTGTTAAAAGGTCCTCTTAGGAAAATTAGAGCAGCCACAATAGAGATTTTCAGTGCTTTTTAATTGTTGTTTGGATTGTTTTGAAAGCCCTGTTCCATTTAGATATTGTATTTGATGATGGCAATTAATTAGTCATTGTTCAACCAACAAGCCACATTATTATTGAAAGAAATAGTGATTCTGGAATCTTTGTGTTAGATTCATGTTCACTTAAGCATGTGATGAAAGGTGATGTTTTTATCTCTATCACCTTGCTTGTCTCTCATTTCACACTTCAAATTCTTCTATATGACTGCAACTTCTTATGTCTTCACTCAAGATTCACTGTCATGAGATAAATTGATGCAATTAGATTGAGACAGTTAATATCTATATGCTATTTTGTTCATGTTGCCTCTGGAAATGGGCCTTATCTACATGCATGATAATTTCTTGTTAAAGAGTTATTAATACAGCAACTTTAGCATATTTTAATATACAGTAGCATTAATTAACTGCAGATGGTAACAGTAAATGAGAAGAGACAACGAAAGGAGAAGAGAAGGAAGCATTCAGGTCTGAATAAATAGGATGTGATGTGACAGTTTATTATGCATTGCGTAGTTGGCAAAGATGACAGCTGCTTAGTCAGACAAACAAACACACACATACACACCGAAAAAGTCAGTTTATTTTCTCCCAACAATGCATTTGGAGTCCTTATACAACATATTTCCTGTTGTTGACCAGCAGTGAGCACAAAACCACTGTCTTTGATGCTTTATAGATGACTTTTGAGCTCACACCAAGAGTTTGCTACAGCACCTTCAAGGACTGTGCATCTTCCTATAGTTATGAACTGAATATAATTTAACATGTTTTTTTAAGAATTTTACTATTTTCATTTCACAGAAATTAGCATCTTTAACACTTTGAGGAAATAATATTTAGGACAAAATGTATGTATTTGTGTATCTATTTAGAAATGTTGGACAATCTGGATACTGAAAAATATCTCTAAAAGATATTTCTTTTAGACACTTAAACATTACTATAACATATTACAGTCATGTTAATTCAGTCATGTTAAGTAATGTTTTTTGGGGGGAAAAAGATGTAACCACAGTTTTTAGTTTACCTGACATTTGCCTTTTTAATAATGTAACCCACTGTCCTCACTTGATCTTCATTCCTGGTGCTGTTTCATTATTGATTACAAGTCTTAGTTGTACGGTTTTACTTTTAAAAGTGTGTGAGTTCTTTTGGTTTTTCTCTATAAAGAAAGTGTGTGCGCGCGCGCGTGTGTGTGTGTGTGTGTGTGCGTGTGTGTGTGTGTGTGTGTGTGTTGTACAGCTGAAGTTGCCAGAAGCCAGTGGGACGTAGTGAAACTTCTGATCTGAAGTAACTGCTAGTCCTCTCTAATGACTAGACCCATCTCTCATCTTCACCTCTCTCTCTCTTCCAACTCATCTCTGATTTATCTATTTCTAACTTTTCTCTCATTCATTCCAGTTTCTTTCCCTATAGAATCATGAGTCTGTGGCTACTTGAACTTGCACTGAAAATGCGCCTTTCATACTCAGATATTCTGTATGTAACAGTCCAATGTCCATGTACAGTTGCAGGAAAAAGTTATCATTATTCACAAGAAACACTGACAGAAATCTTTTATTTCGCAACAGGCAAAGCCCTCTTGGAGGATGGCTCTGACCACCTCCAAATGTATTTGTCTATTGTTGTAACTTATTTGAAGATTACATCAAATTAATGATAAATGTATGCCAAAATCTAGGTAAATCCTCAACTTTCCATTTAAGTATTGGACTAAGAATAAGACTTATATCCAAGGCTATATTTAAATGGCTGTGAACGATTTACATTGCTATTATCTCATTGTAAGCACATGTATGTGTGTGGTATATCTACAGTCTTTGTTTTCCATCATTTTATAAGGGTTTTGTTCTTTTCTTTACATCATTTGAAGAGCTCAACAAAACCACCTGCATCATTGAACCAACATGAAAAAGCTTTTGATACCTCAATTGGACCATCCAGTTTCTATCTGCCTTTTGTGTACAACATCATTATCATATAGAGAACATTGTATGTTTACCCTCAGCATTAGATGAGGTGCTTTCATGTTTGAGTAAAGCAGGAATTACCACCCAGCTTGGAAAAAAACAAACAAACATTTTAATCTGTCCTAAGGTGGTTTTAGCTGGACAGACTGGGAGACTAGCCGTCTGAATAGCTAAAACTAATGCCAGCTTAAAGACCAGCTAAACTGGTTTAAACCATCTATTCACATGCTGGTTTAAGCTGTCAGAATAGCTAGTTCTCATCAGATTCATAGATTCATTGTCATAGTCGGCTGTTTGTAAGGTAACCTTAATCACGAAAGCGAGAGCATTATTCTCCTGAGCTTGGTGCAGTGACGGGCAAAAGCTTGCAGTCAAATGAAACTTTACAGAACAAAGGGATTTTCACAGGGATGTTTTTCACTTTAGAGCCACTGCATTACTCTAGTGGTTCAGTTTGCTGTCTTTGTTACAGAGTAATGTTCAGCCACCATCGCTTCGTTCTTTTGTTCTTCTCTCCTCCTTCTTGCATAAAACTGTCGCTTCGAACCCCCCGCACACACTTTATAAACTAGGGCACAAAAGCTCAAAGGCGCTCGTTATTCAATAATTCATTACTTTAATAGAGTGTCACATTGATGAAACAGAATTGTGCTTCTTATTCATTTACGCATTGCTCTAAATGGAAAAAATGGCAAAAAATACAAATGAGACTCATTAAAACAAGCACTTTAGTGTAAGAATCTCTCTGGAATAAGGTTTAAAATGTCTACTTATTTAAAAGGTGATTTATATTTATAATTTTACAGTGACCCAGAGGGAAAAGTAATTGTGTCAATACTGTACGTTACACCACAACTTTGTCCTAATCAGTGATTTGACATAAAGAACAGGCTTTGAGTTACTGTTTTAGCTCAGTTTTTGTCACCAGAGAAACTCGCCTCAGACACCAAGATCTCCTAAGCGCTTGAGTGATACATAATTCATTATGATGCTTTATGCTTTTCAATGCCTGACATTTATCTTTGTTTAAATGTATTGCTGTATATTTATTTCATGTCATGGGTGAGAAATGGCCAGTGATATACACAGAGTCTTTTCATTGACGTGAATGATCTTCTCTATTTTTCTGTCTGTGCCTTTATCCTAAGGTGAGTTTAGCTGGTCTTCAAGCCTGGTTAAGATGGTTTAGCTGTAATGTGTTGTGTATTACAGTAGCTGCATAATCACACACATGAGCACAGTTTGTGATCACTGACTTTTTGTGCATCCCAGTTTAGCATCTTCACTCATGAAATCTAAAATGTCATCTGAGTTCACCCCCACACACTAAATAATATGCAAAGGTCACTCTTCAGTAAACAGGGAGAAGGAGGATTACACTCTTTATTAAAGTGGATTTGTCGTTTTCCAAAGGTTTTACTTCTTAAGGGACAGTCAATGTAGATATACTGAGATTGATTATATGAAAACCACATGAAAGTGCAGCATTTGGCATTTAATGATGTAATTACATTTTTTTTATTTATTTGTCTCAAGTGCTTCACCGACTGACAGTGTCCACAAATGTTCTTCACATAGGCATTAAAAAATAGTGTCTGCTCCATTGTGTGCAGCTCAAAGCGCAATCTGAGACTCTGGCTTTGTTCTCTGTAGCAACACTGCTTGTCAGACTGATGGTTTCCTGACCATCCTATCTTGACTAAACAAGTTAGTGCTGAAAGTCTGAACTACATAAAGTATGTACAGCTAGACCTACTGGAGGGATATTGCATGTGACACAGAATTATCTCCAACAAGTCCCAAAGACCTGGAGAACTGCTGTTGTTTGTGCTGTGGGTTGCCTGTTTCTCCTTGACTGCTGAAGTGAAGCCTTTGATTAAACAGAGCTGGTCTCATCACGCTCTAAAAATCATCTAATTAGTGTTAGGTTACCTTATCATGTCTAGATACAATCCAGTCTTTTCTTCTTGATTTTGTCCAAACTAATCATAGTCTAAGTGAAAGCCCAAGCATAGCATTTTTTTTTGTGTGGTGACCCCGAGATGACTTTGTTTAGGTTAAGAAACTGTTATTTTCTGTTACAGTTAAATTGTACATCTGATAAGCCAAGGACATTTGTACACATTTGTAATTGGTAAAAGGAATCATACTTATAGAATGTAGAAAATGGAAATTTGTATGCATAATTTGTATATATATATATATATATATATATATATATATATATATATATATATATCTTTAAATAAGAGACAGCATTTAAAAATATATTATTTTATTAATGTAAAAGTCTTTATTGTCACTTGATCAATTTCTGGATATACAGGTGCTGGTCATATAATTAGAATATCATCAAAAAGTTGATTTATTTCACTAATTCCATTCAAAAAGTGAAACTTGTATATTATATTCATTCATTACACACAGACTGATATATTTCAAATGTTTATTTCTTTTAATTTTGATGATTATAACTGACAACTAAGGAAAATCCCAAATTCAGTATCTCAGAAAATTAGAATACTGGGAAAAGGTTCAATATTGAAGACACCTGGTGCCACACTCTAATCAGCTAATTAACTCAAAACACCTGCAAAGGCCTTTAAATGGTCTCTCAGTCTAGTTCTGTAGGCTACACAATCATGGGGAAGACTGCTGACTTGACAGTTGTCCAAAAGATGACCATTGACACCTTGCACAAGGAGGGCAAGACACAAAAGGTCATTGCAAAAGAGACTGGCTTTTCACAGAGCTGTGTCCAAGCACATTAATAGAGAGGTGAAGGGAAGGAAAAGATGTGGTAGAAAAACGTGTACAAGCAATAGGGATAACCGCACCCTGGAGAGGATTGTGAAACAAAACCCATTCAAAAATGTGGGGGAGATTCACAAAGAGTGGACTGCAGCTGGAGTCAGTGCTTCAAGAACCACTACACACAGTCGTATGCAAGACATGGGTTTCAGCTGTCGCATTCCTTGTGTCAAGCCACTCTTGAACAACAGACAACGTCAGAAGCGTCTAAAGACAAAAAGGACTGGACTGCTGCTGAGTGGTCCAAAGTTATGTTCTCTGATGAAAGTAAATTTTGCATTTCCTTTGGAAATCAGGGTCCCAGAGTCTGGAAGAAGAGAGGAGAGGCACACAATCCACGTTGCTTGAGGTCCAGTGTAAAGTTTCCACAGTCAGTGATGGTTTGGGGTGCCATGTCATCTGCTGGTGTTGGTCCACTGTGTTTTCTGAGGTCCAAGGTCAACACAGCCATATACCAGGAAGTTTTAGAGCACTTCATGCTTCCTGCTGCTGACCACCTGAGCAGTGCCACAGACTGATTGACTCCATGCCACACCGCTTTGCTGCAGTAATTCAGGCAAAAGGAGCCCCAACTAAGTATTGAGTGCTGTACATGCTCATACTTTTTATGTTCATACTTTTCAGTTGGCCAAGATTTCTAAAAATCCTTTCTTTGTATTGGTCTTAAGTAATATTCAAATTTTCTGAGATACTGAATTTGGGATTTTCCTTAGTTGTCAGTTATAATCATCAAAATTAAAAGAAATAAACATTTGAAATATATCAGTCTGTGTGTAATGAATGAATATAATATACAAGTTTCACTTTTTGAATGGAATTAGTGAAATAAATCTACTTTTTGATGATATTCTAATTATATGACCAGCACCTGTATGTATTAATTTCTTAAAAAAAAAAACTAACTGACCCCAAATTTTTGAACAGTTGTGTATATAGATTTATATAACGGTAGTTTACTGTATCAGATTTTAGTAATTGTATAAGACACATCTGTAAGAGAGTGAGAGTGAGTGAGTAAGTGAGAGAGTGAGTGAGTGTTTCCGTGTGAGTGTGTATCTATGTGTTGTGTGTGTGTGTGTGTGTGTGTGTGTGTGTGTGTGTGTGTGTGTGTGTGTGTGTGTGTGTGTGTGTGTGAGGTCACATACTCTCCTGTTACTTTTTCACTCATACCTGGTCAACATCTCAGGTTCTCCCTTATTGTCGATGCCCATTTAGTTTGAGAAGTATCTCTTTGCCTGTGCATTTATTTGTTTTTTTGCTTGGATCTGGACGAGCCACTGAAAATGGACATATAGTAAACATTCTAGTCAGGAATACCTCTTTTTTTTACCCCAGTTGGCTCAGTACACATATTTCTCTATTGGTCAGTCTTTGGTGGTTGTCAGTGTTTGGTGAGTATCCTGTATATGTGTTTTTTGTTGGAGAGTTTATAGCAATGTGAGAAAAAACTTTTTTTTTTTCTGTTGTGCAGTTCATAGACTAAACTAAACCTGCTTAATTCATGAGTTCAGCTGATAAGAACAACTTATATATATATAATCATGCACTAAGTAACCAGGTTCACCCTGTAAAGCATGTAATTTCTATATTTTGTTCTCATATTAAGACAATCTTTTGTTTGATATGACTTCATTTTTGGCTCTGTATGTATTTTAGAGTGGTGTTTGACTTATGAATAGTTCACCTTTAAAAAGTGAATTGCTGGACTTCTAGAAAAAAAATGTTATCTTTATGAATTTCTACTAATGGATAAAAACTTGCAAGCTCTAAATACTTTCTCTTCAGTGTCACTTTGAGATTCAACAAAACAGATTCCAGATATGCTTCCACCAAGACTGAGATGCAAGTAATGACTAAATTACATAATTATGTTTGAAATTGTTGAAAAAAGTATTTCCATAATCAGTCCTCACTTGACAGGTGATGTCTTATTATTTGGTGATCTATGTAATTCATCCAAATGATGGAGAAGTCACTGTGATCCATTTTCACTCTGTTTAAAATGTTCAAAGGAAATAAAGGAACAAAACGGTCTGGATTTCTTTCATCTTGTCCTGAGAAAGTATCTATATCCACAGATCACAGCTAATTGGAGAATTGTGCCCATCTTGTTGAATAATTAAGGACCGTTATTTGTCCAGCCGGCTTGTGACATCATCAGGCCTTTGTAGGTGAACTGATATCTAATCACCATAATATCAGTGCAGAGTTATTGGACACCACTGGGACTATTGTGAGTGGGGTCTCGCTGTTGAAACGAGTGTCTTGTCTGAGTGATAAATATCACAGAAATTTTCCGTCACGGGAAAACTTATCGTGCTCCAGCAGTGATGATTTGATTGCACTCCAGCACTCTCTGTAAGAGAATAAACTGCTTTTTTATGTGTATATAAAAGATAAAACTTGGACTGCAGATCAAACATTTGTATATGGAAACTACTTATCTATTGCGCTACCTATGTGTACCTATGTTGTGGAATGTCACTGCTTTTTTATTCAGTATCTATGTAGCATAATCATATTTCTTAGTTTAAACTGGTATAAATTATTCAGTGTTTGAGAGGCCCAGAGATAGATGTGATTTTAAAACTAATCTCAGTGCACATATTGTGACTTTTTTTCCTATTTGTGCACATCTAAAGGTTTGTTTTGTATTGTAGGACAGGAAAAGGAGTGTTTTCAGCCATGAAGCTGGGCAAGACACGTAGCTCCAAAGATGACCACAAAAAAGGAGGTAAATACATTAGAAACTAATGCAGATGTATTTATTTATTTATTTATTTATTGGATGGGACAGAAAAGCAGTAACCAAACTAAAATGGTTTTTACAGTAGCTTACTGAGTATTTGTGTCTTCATCTTGATACCCAAATGTCTGTTTTTTGTTTCACTTTAGTGCTCAAAGCGAACTGAAGCTCAGGTTTATTATACTTTTATTACAATTGTACTTTAAATCAGTGGTTCTCAATTGGTTTTGCTTCAGGAGATTTTACATTTGACATCAATAGGAAAGACTAAAGAATCATAAACTAACATGCACTATCAACTCAGCTGTACTCTTGTGCACAGATGACCCTGCCATTTTGGATGCAGAAGATCTGGATCGAAAGGCCATGCGTCTGGGCGGTGGGCTTGACCCTGATACCATATCACTGGCCTCTGTTACTGCAGTAACCACTAATGTCTCCAACAAAAGGTCACATATCTGATGTGCACATGGTGTATTTTTAAAGCAGTACATAAGTTTATCTGTTTGCATCCTTTGAAAATGTCACAGTGAAGAAAAACCTCAGTATTTCTTTTTCTGAAAGCTCTTTTTTTTGTTTTCTTTCAAACCTTATTCAGTTCATTTGTGAAGAAAGAATAGTTTATAGCTTTTAAATTTGGCCTATCAGTCTAATGTTTTCTTTTATGTGATTTCTTTAAAAATACAATTAATACACAGTCTCAGAACAGTTGAATAATTTGTAACTTGGCCAACATGATATTGAACATTTTTTTTAGTTTGTATTTTATTTGTTATTTTTAATTTTTTTTTAATTTTTTTATCAAATATTAATAATAAATTGAGATCAATTTGAATCGGAGACCTTGTTCAGCATAACATGTAATTAATTAATTGTAGCTAATCAATGACTAATCAATTGACAGGCCTAGTTCAAATGTATTTCATGAAGTTCTATCTTCACTTCTTGTTTTTCAGATCAAAGCCTGACATTAAGATGGAGGCCAGTTCAGGGCGTCCTGTGGATTATCAGGTATGAAGAGAGACAAAAGCAGATAGAGAGGCAGGGAAGCTAAATAACATTCCCACAGACAATATCTGCACAGCCTTGAATTGCCAAGCAGACATGTTAAACCAGTGGCATTTATCCTTGAGTAGTGTTTTCTGCTCAAAGCCCTGAATATACAGAGCCGTCCCAAATAAACAACATCGGCCTTGAGCTTCAGTGTTTCAGAGAAGCCTTTGATGTTTACTTGCTAATTGTCTTCTGCATGGCTGTTGTGTTGAGCAGTTGAATTGCAAATTCGTTTCAGTACTGGCACTGTGTAATTCCTTTAAATGCAGGAAATCCATATATCCCCTGTGTGCTGTGTAAGTGTTTTTTAGGTCTTTTTTTTTTATTATTTTCTTATCTCTAACAGTTCGTATTTTGCTGGAGGTTGGGAACTCTTTGCTTCTCTGTATTTCTCTTACATTAACTTTTGGGACTTGTTTGCAGAATAAATCACTGTAGCAATTAAGTACTATTATTGTCTGAATTCTTCTGGAATCAAGTTTCTGTGGAGAGAAGTTTATTTGTTTAAATGCGTTTCATAGAAATGTAGCTTTGGAGTGTAATAAAGACAGCACAAATGTAGCGGAAATGAGAGAACGCAATTTGGTAGTTCATTTTAACTGCAAAGCTGAATTGGATGGCTCTGCTCTTTTGAAAACAGAAACTAAAATTACAAAAGTATTATGATTTTCCTTCTGTTGGCTAAGTTTGACTTTATTTGTCCGTATGCAGCTTCAGATATTTACTTTATGAATTTGTGATCCAATAGAATACTTTAGCTCATTTGTCATTTGATTCCCTAAAGCAAACTTGACTAATTAGCCCTCTACTGTAATAAAAGCACAACACATTCCACTCCCACGTTAACACAGCCTCATCAGTCTTAATCAGCGTCTAAGACACACACCAGCTCAGTGGTTTATATCCTGTTGTTGTTTTTTTCAGATATATTATTTTTATATGAATTTATCCCAATTAAAATGTCTTTCAGATCAGTGTTACAGTAATCGAGGCCCGTCAGTTGGTTGGTTTGAACATGGACCCTGTGGTTTGTGTGGAAATTGGAGAGGACAAGAAGTATACATCAATGAAGGAGTCCACAAACTGCCCCTACTACAATGAGGTTACATTCACATTGCTGAAAATCTGAGCAAAGGATTTGTGTCATTTCAGACAGTTTGGCGGTCTGTTTACTGACAGGTCCAATGTATATCAGATTAGAACTGCAATAACCTATCTCTAAAGAGACTATCTTGTACTTTTTTTCTTGATATTTACAGTATCAATACCTAAATAACACTTACGTCTTTCCACAATGCTTATATGATAAACAACCTAGTTTTTCAAACTTCATATCCAGACATTATTTCATTTTTTTTTCTTTATCTCTCAACAGTACTTTGTCTTTGACTTCCACGTGCCTCCAGATGTCATGTTTGACAAGATCCTGAAGATATCAGTGAGTAGATTAAGCCTCCATTCATGCTTTTTCACACCTTCCAGCATATGATTGTATATATTATAACAAACCTCCATGAAAACCCATTGTAAACAACAGATGTAAATTAAGTTGAACTTCTGTTCTTCTTTCAAAATTAAGGTAATACATTCGAAAAACCTTCTACGAAGTGGTACCCTGGTTGGCACCTTCAAACTAGATGTGGGAACTGTTTACTCACAACCTGGTCTGTAACCATGGAAATAAGTAAGAGATGTGCTAATTAGATATGGAAAAAGACTGTTAATTGGTGCTTGTATATTACAGAGCATCAGTTCCATCACAAATGGGCAATGCTGTCGGACCCTGATGACATCACAGCTGGCTGCAAAGGTTACGTTAAGTGTGACATTGCGGTTGTAGGAAAAGGAGACAACATCAAGACTCCCCACAAGGCCAATGAACCAGATGAGGATGACATAGAGGGGTTAGAAACAGATATATTCATACATCAACATTCCTACATGTATTTATTTATACATTTATTTATTCATTTATTCATTCATGTATATATTTGAGTGTACTTTAGATTCCCAGATGTTCATGAACAAAAGTTCAAAATGCATCCTATACCATTGAATGCTTTATTTATTTAATTTATTTATTAAATTATTTAATTTATTAGGGGTGTAGCGGTACACAGAAGTCACGGTGCGGTACGTACCTTGGTTTTGGGGTCACGGTTCGGTATGACTTAAAGGGTTAGTTCACCCAAAAATGAGAATTCTGTCATTTATTACTTACCCTCAATCAGTGTGTCAAACCTGCTGTTTGGAGCGCTAAAGTCACGTGATTTCAGCCGTTGGCAGTTTGACACGCCATCACTAAAGAAGTCGTTATTTTGTTTTTTTGGTGCTCCAAAAATATTCTCGTCGCTTTATAATATTAATATTGAACCACTGTACTCACATGAACCGATTTAAATATGTTTTTAGTACCTTTATGGATCTTGAGAGAGGAAGTGTCCATTGCTCCCTATGGAGGCCTCACGGCCTCATTTCAACTAAAATATCTTAATTTGTGTTCTGAAGATTAACGAAGGTCTTACGGGTGTCGAACGGCATGAGGGTAAGTAATAATTGACAGGATTTTCATTTTTGGGTGAACTAACCCTTTAAGTACTATAGGAAAAATGTTTACACTTTAGTTTAGGGTCCAGTACTCACTATTAACTATTCACTATGACTTTTGCCTCAGTAAACCCCTAAATACTGCTTATTGATAGTTAGTAAGATAGTTGTTAAGTTTAGGTGTAGGATTAAGGGGATGTAAGGCATTAATATCTGCTTAATAAGTACTAATAAATAGCTAATATCCTAGTAATATGCATACTAATAAGCAACTAGTTAATAGTGAGAATTGGACCCTAAACCAAAGTGTTACCTGACAAATGAACAAATCCACAATGCTAGGTTTCTTTTCATTTATTTTCAACAGACAGTTCCTCTTAGCGGCATTTAGTCCCTCTGATGTAGTTGGTACAGTACAGCCTCCTAGTGTGTTAAAGGTGCCCTAGATTATGTTTTTAAAAGATGTAATATAAGTCTAAGGTGTCCCCTGAATGTGTCTGTGAAGTTTCAGCTCAAAATACCCCATAGATTTTTTTTTATAAATTTTTTTAACTGCCTATTTTGGGGCATCATTATAAACGTGCCGATTTTATGCTGCGGCCCCTTTAAATCCCGTGCTCTCCGCCCACAGAGCTCGCGCTTGCCTTAAACAGTGCCTTAAAGTTTACACAGCTAATATAACCCTCAAAATGGATCTTTACAAAGTGTTTGTCATGCATGCGGCATGCATGCGGCGGATTATGTGAGTATTGTATACTGTTATATTGTTTACTTCTGATTTTGAATGAGTTTGATAGTGCTCCGTGGCTAACGGGTAATGCTACACTGTTGGAGAGATTTATAAAGAATGAAGTTGTGTTTATGAATTATACAGACTGCAAGTGTTTAAAAATGAAAATAGCGACGGCTCTCTTGTCTCCGTGAATACAGGAAGAAACGATGGTAACTTTAACCACATTTAACATGATCCACATCATGGATCATGTCAGTTATTATTGCTCCATCTGCCATTTTTCGCTATTGTTCTTGCTTGCTTACCTAGTCTGATGATTTGGTTGTGCACATCCAGACATTAATACTGGCTGCCCTTGTCTAATGGCTTTCATAATGTGGGGAACGTGGGCTGGCATATGCAAATATTGGGGTCATACGTATTAATGATCCCGACTGTTACGTAACAGTCGGTGTTATGTTGAGATTCGCCTGTTCTTCGGAGGTCTTTTAAACAAATGAGATTTATATAAGGAGGAGGAAACAATGGAGTTTGAGACTCACTGTATATCATTTCCATGTACTGAACTCTTGTTATTTAACTATGCCAAGATTCATTCGAGGGCACCTTTAAGCACTAAGCAACAGAATGCACTCTTGAATAGTTTATATTTTTTTGCAGGGCTGATAAAAAAAACTAAAGGTCACAATCAGCAACAAAACTGAAAAGCATCTGGTGTTATAAAAGTACAAAATTAATAGAATAATAAAAAATAAAACTTGCTCCACTTAAACTATATTTAAACATTCAAAGCTTAAGCCTAACCCTCCTATAGGCTACTTAATTTTCCACATTCTGGTCCGTTTTGTGCACAGTTAAGTGCACAAGCCTTTCAAAGTATTGTCCTTTGTCCATGAGTGCAGAAAGACGCATTCGATGCATGCGCACTACCTAGTGGACTTTGTTTTCAAGCGTTCATGTCATTCGCGTATGCGCTGTTCTTCTTTGGCTCTTTTTCCTGTTGTGGCGGTTAGCAAACAGCGTTGCATTACCGCACCCCCCTTCTGGATTGGAGTGTGGATCGCCTATGACTGACTGTTTTTGTCATCTAACTGCATGAACCGAACCGTGACATCTGTACCGGACGGTTCAGGTCAAATACATGTACCTTTACACCTCTATTGTTTATACATTTATTCATTAATTCGTTCATTTATTTGAGTGACATGTTGATCTATTCTCATATTTGTTATGATGTATTGCAGGAATCTTCTCTTGCCGGAAGGTGTTCCATCAGAGAGACAGTGGGCTCGGTTTTATGTTAAGATTTATAGGGCTGAGGGACTACCTAAGATGAACACCAGCATCATGGCCAACGTGAAGAAAGCTTTTATTGGGGAGAATAGGGACCTTGTGGACCCTTATGTCCTGGTGCAATTTGCAGGGCAGAAGGTAAGAAACACCTGAAAACAATTCAAGTGATCTTTATATTATATTAGACAATGAGAAATCATTACTGTCTGTGTTATTTTTTTTAATAATACACATTTCCTATGACACTTTACACATGCAGGGTAAAACGTCAGTTCAGAAAAGCAGCTACGAGCCCATCTGGAATGAGCAAGTAGTCTTCACTGAGATGTTCCCACCTTTGTGTAGGCGATTGAAAGTTCAGATCCGTGATTCAGACAAGGTGAATGATGTTGCCATAGGAACCCATTTCATCGATCTACGCAAGATAGCAAATGATGGAGACAAAGGTAACGCCGATCTGTCCCAATGAAAGATTAACAGTTTAATGAATATACAAGTTGTGGTTGTAAATAAACAGATTTCCAAAAAAAAAGAAAAAAAGAATTGACTGTTCCTCCATCTCTCTCCAGGGTTCTTGCCCACTATGGGCCCAGCTTGGGTGAATATGTATGGTTCTACCCGTAACTACACCCTGATGGATGAGCATCAGGACCTGAATGAGGGGCTGGGGGAGGGCGTGTCCTTCAGGGCACGCCTACTCATTAGTGTTGCAGTGGAGATCCTGGACACCTCTTCCACAGAAATAATAAGCTCTACTGAGGTACAAATGGAGCCAGTGTCCAACATCTCAGAGGTGAGAGTCCTTATTTCCTTTTTTATAGACTGGGTCAAGGCACTGTGACATTTCTCTTGAGATCAGTACTGAAATCTCTATGAATCCTAAATAATTCTACACTTACCTGTCCCACCATGACATTGCACATAGATTATTCTGCAGGCCTATATTCTTCATGTTGTACAGTGTTCTACAGATTCCATGTTGGCAAGTCATCTATAACCTTCTGAACCCCTAGTACCATATCTGAAGGCAAATTGATTACAGCTCAGTCCAGATTCTTTGAAATATCAACTGCCCACTGGGAAATTACAAAGCCAGGCTTTGTGTCCTCAGACAAAAAGTCATTGCAGATGTGGGAGTCCAGCTGTCTGTGATTTTGTGTGGCCTCTGGGAGGAAATATTGATTGTCAGATGCTTTTTACTAAAGGGCAAGGTTTGTTATCACACTTGATGAAGAGGCAAACATAGGATGCTGATAGTCATGACTAACCTGGTGCTTTAAAAGCCTGTGCATTGATCCAAGCTGTAGACAGGGGCATAGCAGCCGCAGGGGACGATGGGGACACAGCCCCCCGACTTTAAGGTGATTCTGTCCCCTCTACTTTTGAGTAAACAAACATTCAGCCAATCACCCCCCCAAATGTCTAATATAAACCTGGAAATAGAAAACATAAAAAGTGTAAGCCAAAAATATGTTGAAGTGTGATCATTGATATAATACACAAGAGTTGGAGACTAGCACAGAAAATCAGATGTTTCCTTAGTGATTAGAAGAGGAGGGAATTGACAACCCTCTAAGGGATAGAAGTTTCTTTCTCACTTTCTTTCTTTTGTGGAACACAAAAGGATACATTTTGAATAATGTACAATTTGTTCTTTTCTTCACAGTTATAATAAATAGGGACTAGAGATTTTAAGCTTCAAAGCAAACATATGCCAACTATTCTAAAGCTATATAATAACTTTGTGAGATGAACACACTGAAATTGAAGCCATTATTCACCTGACAATCTTCCCATCCACTGCTATGTTACAGAACCAGATAAGTCCAATTAATGAGCAAATCATTCAGATCAGTTTTGTGAAGTGGATCAACAGATTGTATGAATAGATTTGACTCAAAAATACAATTAATTTACAAATTGAGCCTTACTACTTCTTTTTAAAAAATCAATTTTTAACTTTCAGTCTGTTTCTCACACAAAGCTTTTTTGGGGGGGATTTATAAGACTTACAGTAGAATATAGTGCTCAATTTTTTTGTTACACTTCAATGGTGCTTTTTTTGTCATTTTGTCATTATACTTACTATATTCATGTTTATTATATGGGGAAAAAAATAAAATTCAACTTTTGTATTCTATAAATGAAAGAAAGTCATACAGGTCTGGAATGATGTCTGGAATTATGATAGAATTTCCAAATGTACCATTTATTTATTTCAGTTAACTATGGATCAATAATTAATTACCGATCTGGTTTCTATTACTAACTTAAACTGCCGTAGTTGCAATAAAATTGATTCCCTCGCTTTTAAAATTTTGTAGATTTTGTATGAACATTTTTGAAAGTACCTTCTTTATAAGTGTGTGAATTCATTTCTTATTTTTTGCTAGGAACAGCAGAATATAAGAGGGTGATAAGAGGCTAGTGAGTTTTATTTGATCAAAGAACATAGCTTCAGTTTAAAGGAAACCCCTGCTGGGTTACAATGCGGCACTGAGCTGCCAACTTCTGATGTCAATTATGATTTCAGACTGAGCTCATATGATTCCGATCACTATTGGGAAAATCCTATGCGAAAGATGTGAGAGCCCAATGCAGTGAAATAAAAGGTCACAAAAAACAATGTTTTTAAAAAAAATATGTGTTCATTCTTCAGTCTACTGTATTTGTCCAATTCCACAGCCAGTTATTTAACCTTTTTTATTTTAATAAAATCATTGTCAGCATTCTGACCTTTAAAGATCGTGTTTTTTTTTTTTCTTGTTTTGTCTTGATTCAGAGTGCCACAGGGAAGATGGAGGAGTTTTTCCTTTTTGGGTCGTTCTTGGAGGCCACAATGATAGACAGGAAAATTGGAGATAAACCCATCAGCTTTGAAGTCACTATCGGTGAGCTGAATTCAAACACCTGTGATGTTTCTTTCACTTTTTAATATACTTATAGAAATAGTCAGGCGATGCTTCAGTAAATTCAACACATCAAAAATAAAAAATGTACTGCACCACATGTACACAATTTTCCACTTAGGTAACTATGGTAACCAGATTGACGGAGTGAACAAGCCTGCATCAGCAAAGAAAAAAAAAGAGGGTGGAGGAGAAAGTGAGGAAGAGGAGTCTGAGCTCATCCACAACTCCAGCGATGAAGAGGCAGAGGATGATGGAGATTTAATGTCTGTGCCGTCCACCCCTCCGATGAAACCGGTTATCACTGACAGGTCAGAGGTTAAGGAAAGGGAACGAAATTATGGTTTTGAGCAAAACCTTTACACTGTTAGTTCAACAAAAGTGTTCTCTGACTGAAAATCACTCACACATGTTACTTTATTTATATCCAGTTTGTCAAAATCACACTTTTTTATAGGTACCAGCTGTTGTTGAGCTGTCTGTCTTGGAACTGAACTGTCCATTTCGCTCGATTTACAGAAATTACTTCCACTTGCCTTACTTTGAAAAGAAACCCTGTATTTACATCAAGAGCTGGTGGCAGGACCAGAGGAGACGGCTCTACAACTCCAATATAATGGACAAGATTGCAGATAAACTGGTCAGGCTCCTCCTGAAATTGCTATGTAACTGTTATGCTGTCAATCTCCTCCTTCTAAGCAGATCTTTTAGGGTTATTTTTGTAAAACCGGACTGGTGGTTAAGCATGTGCATGTCTGTCTGTGTAAACAGGAGGAAGGTCTGAATGATGTTCAAGAAATCATAAAAACGGAGAAGGCGTATCCAGAACGCAGACTTAGGGGTGTATTAGAAGAACTGAGCACAAGTTGCAGGTGAGAGAATGTAGAAGTGAATCTAAACAATCAAACTTAAAGTCTATACAGCATAATCAACAATCTTTTCACTTTTTTCTTTATTCTCCACAATTTAAGCCGATTCGTTACGCTGGCAAACAAAGATCAGAATCTATCTGGAAGAACCAAGCTGGACAGGGAGAGGCTGAAGTCCTGTATGAGAGAGATGGTACACCTACACACCCTATATGGTCTCAGCTTGGACATTAAAAACTGCTGATGGGATGTTAAATGTAATTTATTTGGTTGGTTATATTGTTCTCAGGAGAGTATGGCTCAGCAGGCTAAGATTATTCGATCACAAGTGAAGAGAAACACAGTTCGAGACAAACTCAAGCTAGTGTTGAATTTCCTTCATAGGCTTCGTTTCCTGGCAGATGAGGTAAAATGAATTACATTTCCTTAATTCTCCGTACACCATGAGCATCTCAGACTCACCGTTTTTGTTTATTTTCCTCTAAGCCCCAGCACAGCATCCCCGACGTGTTCATATGGATGATTAGCAACAACAAACGCATAGCGTACTCCCGTATACCCTCCAAAGACATCCTCTTCTCGATCGTTGATGAAGAGATGGGCAAAGACTGCGGGAAAGTTAAAGCTGTTTTTCTCAGGGTAACACCTATTTTATATCCCATTTTCATTTTTCTTCCTCCAAATGAACATGTTAATTAGAAGAAATTAAATCAGGTTGGATGTTATTGATGTAAAAGTTCTGCATGGGTGTTTGTGTTCATTATAGCTGCCTGGAAAGAAAGGCTTTGGGCCTGCTGGCTGGACAGTTCAGGCTAAACTAGAGATGTATTTGTGGCTGGGGTTGAACAAACAGAGGAAAGACTTCCTGAGCGGCCTCCCTAGCGGCTTTGAAGAAAACAAAGCAGTGAAGGGAATAGGCATACAAGCTGTCCCTCCCATCAGCCTAGTTTATAACAGTAAGATTATATGCTTTTACATATGCTTTAATGGTTTGTACATGTTGGTTTTTTGTATTTGGTGGAGTTTGCATGTATGTTAAAACATGAGCCGTATGTGATAACTGACCCTCTGTATCCTCTTCTGTAGTGAAGCAGGTGTTTCAGCTGAGGGCACACATGTATCAGGCTCGCAGTCTGTTTGCTGCTGACAATAGCGGCCTGTCTGACCCATTTGCAAGGGTCTTCTTCTCCACCCACAGTCAGGTGACAGAGGTGAGTGTGTGTTGAATTCTTGTAATAAATGACAGCATTATTTGGGACTACAATTGTTTGTTATTATTTAATTATTAAAGGTGCCCTAGATTCAAAATTTGATCTCAACATAACACCGACTGTTACGTAACAGTCGGGGTGTACGCCCCAATATTTGCATAATGCCAGCCCATGTTCCCAACATTATGAAAGGCATTAGGCAAGGGCAGCCAGTTAACGTCTGGATCGGCACAGGTGAATCAACAGACTGGGTAAGCAAGAACAACAGCGAAAATGGCAGATGGAGCAATAATAACTGACATGATCCATGATAGCATGATATTTTTAGTGATATTTGTAAATTGTCTTTCTAAATGTTTCGTTAGCATGTTGCTAATGTACTGTTAAATGTGGTTAAAGTTACCATCGTTTCTTACTGAATTCACAGAGACAAGAGCCGTCGCTATTTTCATTTTTAAACACTTGCAGTATGTATAATTTATAAACACAACTTTATTCTTTATAAATCTCTCCAACAGTGTAGCATTAGCCGTTAGCCACGGAGCACAGCCTCAAACTCATAGAGAATCAAATATAAACATCAAAATAAATACTTTACTCACATAATTCGAAGCATGCATACAGCATGCATGACGAACATCTTGTAAAGATCCTTTTGAGGGTTATATTAGCTGTGTGAACTTTGTAAATGTGCTGTAATATAATCGAGAGCTCGTGTGGCAGGGAGCACGCGAATTAAAGGGGCGGCGCGCTGAAAAAATCAGTGCATAGTTAATGATGCCCCAAAATATGCAGTTAAAAAAATTAATTTAAAAAAATCTATGTGGTATTTTGAGCTGAAACTTCACAGACACATTCAGGGGACACCTTAGACTTATATTACATCTTGTGAAAAAGCATTCTTGGGCACCTTTAATACTTTGTACACAAATGTCAAACTTAATAATCAAATTACTCTTTAAATGAGGAAAAAGTCATTAAATAGACACATTTAACTAGTCTAAAGATATTATATCCTGACCTTTAATTTTAGAATTACATTTTTGTTTTGTTTTTAAAGGACAGAAAGGTTCTCCTAACTGATGAATCATCCATGAATGTGTATGTGATATATTTCAGGTCCTCAGTGAGACTCTCTGTCCTACATGGGATCAGTTGCTCGTATTTGATAATGTTGAACTTTACGGTGAGGCCGGTGAACTCCGTGACGACCCTCCGATCATAGTCATTGAACTGTACGACCAAGACACTGTGGTAAGTTTATATAAGTCTTATAGCCACAAATAAAAAATGTCATTGTTTGCTAGTTCACTAAACAAATCTGACATAACCCCCCCCCCATGTATGCATCACATTAAGAGTGTGTGAAAATGTGCTCTATTGTCCTGACTTGATGTTTCTTCCTGTTTAAAATCTTCTGGTCCTGCCCTTTTGTTGGACGGCGTTTTGGCTAAGTAGAGTGTGAACATATTTCAACACTACTGTCAGTCTGTGTTTGCATAGATAGCTGAATTCAACAAGGCATGCAAGAAGTAGGACTGTTTGGGAGTCTGTCCCAGAAACTAGATCGAATCTTTCTTCTCGCCATTTCCCTTACTTTACTTGGTGATAAAAACGCAATTTCCTGTGGCGATAAACTACCTCTTGCATTCCTTTGGTTGTGACAGTTCAGGGGGTTAACAACTGGATGTTTCTTTGTAGTTGTAGTCTCTACCGTAGTTTGTAGTAATTATTGCTGTGGTTTATTTCATTGACAGCTAAGGGCCAAGGTCAGGTATAATATAAATTATGCTTTTTTAACATTTAGAGAGTGATTGAGCATAGATAAAGAAACCAAACAAAAGCAGAATTTGACTTTTGTGAATGCAAACCTTTATGTTCAGCATTTAACCAAAATATTTATAATTGACAACTAAAGTTTGATTTTAAAGCCCCAGCAATACAGTATCCATGATGTGAAAGTTATTTTTACAAGGAATGTGGCCACACTGACCCCTGGTGTTCAGAGGCGGTAGTGCAACTGGCTTTTTTTTTTGTGTGTGTGTGTGTGGCATTCAGGGGAAAGCCGAGTTCATTGGGCGAACTTTTGCAAAGCCACTAACTAAGATGGTTGATGAACACTACGGGCCCCCGCGGTTTCCCCCCCAGCTGGAGTACTATCAGATCTACAGAGGGAACTGCACTGCAGGAGATCTGTTAGCTGCTTTTGAACTACTGCAGGTATGGCTGGTACACAGTGGTTGTGATCAACATTTGCATACTCCAATCTTGAGTGGACTCTCAGTCAATGCTTAGCCTATCTATTCATACAGTAAATGTTGCTTAAATAGCAGATCACTCTGTCACTTTTCCTCCCACTTGTCTTTGATTCTTGATCTTTTTGTCATTTCCCATCACATTTTTCCGCAATCCTCTGTGCTATCTTTCTGCTTTACTCTTGCATGGAAACTTTGACAGATTCCTTATGATGATGAGGAGATCAGAAGAGCTCTTATTGCTGTCCATGACTTTGCTGTGCCTCAGATCAAGGTGCAATAAACAAAATAACACTTTCCCCTCTTTAATTCTTTTCTTTGTTTTCTATTCTTGTCTAAGTGACTTCATCCTCTTTGCTATTGCTGTGCTTTTGCTTTTCCTGTTTTACAAGGCATGAGTTTTTTGGGGGGTTTTTTAAATGAGGATTTAATCAGTATTACTATTATTTAGTAATTACTTTATTATTTCATCAGTTAATGGGTTATATATTTTCATACTTAAATATTTGTTTATCCACAGATTGGTCCAGCAGGGCGGGCAGCACTTCCTCCAATTGATGGTCCAACTGATTCTGACCGCGGGCCCATTCTGCCTGTTCCATTGGGCATACGACCAGTTCTCAGCAGATATCGCATAGAGGTGAAAACAGCCATAGAAAGCCAAAAAAAGATTCTTAAAGGGATAGTTCACCCAAAAATGAAAATTTGATGTTTATCTGCTTACCCCCAGGGCATCCAAGATGTAGGTGACTTTGTTTCTTCAGTTGAACACAAATTATGATTTTTAACTCCAACCGTTGCGGTCTGTCAGTCAAATAATGCATGTCAATGGGAACTTCATCTATAAGAGTAAAAATAAACATGCACAGACAAATCAAAATTAAACCCTACGGCTCGTGACGACACATTGATGTCCTAAGACACGAAATGATCAGTTTGTGTGAGAAACCGAACAGAATTTATATCATTTTTTACCTCTAAAACACCACTATGTCCAACTGCCCTCCACATCCGGTTAGTGAGGTCTGAACGCGCTCTGACAATGGAAGTGATGTCTCGCATTCATTGAAGCAAAGTGCGAGAGATCACTTCCGTCATCAGAATGCATTTTTTGACCTCATTAACCAGATGTGCAGGGCACTATCCCTTTAACAATTTGCATCAGGTGAACTATCCCTTTAACAATTTGCATCAGTAATGTTGAACTCACGGTCTTTGTTTCTCTCCAGGTCCTGTTTTGGGGTCTGAGGGACCTTAAAAGAATCAACCTGGCACAGGTGGACAGGCCTCGTGTGGACATTGAGTGTGCAGGGAAAGGAGTTCAGTCAGCCCTCATTCAGAACTACAAGAAGAATCCAAACTTCAGCACATTAGTCAAGTGGTTTGAAGTGGTGAGAAAATGTATAGCCTATATGGAAAAAAATCTTTCTCCACTTTATTTTTGATATAAAAAGTTAACTCAAGTAATCTTGTGCTGCAGGATCTGCCAGAAAATGAGCTACTCCATCCACCACTCAATATTCGGGTGGTGGACTGTAGGGCATTCGGACGATACACCTTGGTGGGGTCTCATGCTGTGACCAGCCTTCGCAAGTTCATCTACAGCACCCCAGACAAGACTACTAATAACTGGGCTCACACAGGTACCTGTCATATACACATATACTCACTGTAAATCTGTAATAATTAAGTATAACAATGTGATATAATATAACTTTCTCAATGATTTTCTAATTCATATTTGTATAAAAAAAATTGTTGATAATGATAATTAAATTCTAGCATGCAAAGATGACAAATTACTTAACATTTGTTAAACATGCCAACTGATTTTATTTATGAAGTCACATATAATGTAAAGCTGGTCAAATTTCACTCGTCAGTGCATGAACTTTTGTGCTTTGCATCAAATTATGATATTTTACCATGGTTATATTTAGCACCCTATACTGTACAACCCTAAATTATATATCAAGTGATTCGCTTAAAATTGCTTACAGTATGGTTCGAACATTTAGGGTCGATAAGATTTTTTTTTTTTAATGAAAGAAAGACAATACTTTTATTCAGCAAGGATGCAATAAATTGTTCAAAACTGAGAGTAAAGACATTTAAATGTTGCAAAAGATTTCACTTTAAAAAATGCTGCTCTTCTGTTCATCAAAGAATTCTGAAAAATATCATTAAAGTTTCCACAAAATGTTAAGTAGCACAACTATTTTAAACATTGATAAGAATAAGAAATATTTCTTGAGCAGCAAATCAGCATATTAGAATGATTTCTGGTGATCATATGACACTGGAGTAATGGCTGCTGATCTTTGCATCATGCATCAATAAATTTCATATATTAAAATATCAAAAGAAAATTATAGTTATTTTAAATTGTAATAATTTTTCACAATATTGCTGTTTTACTGTATTTTTTTATTTTTATTTTATTTTTTTACTGTAAGAGACTGCTTTTAAAAACATTTAAAAAAAAATCTTACCAACCTTAAACTTTTGAATGGTAGTGTGTATATAAGAAAACTTTTATTTTGATTTCTTTGTACAGACTATTTCTTTTTCTAGCTTTTCTGACTTTTCATTCCTTTTCTCTATTCCTTCTTCCTTTCCCTCTTCATGGGTCTTAACCTTTCTGTCCTGGTGCTGGTCTTGGGTCATTGGTTGCTAAATCTTATGACCCTACCCACACCAGCTAGACTGGCCAATGGCTACATGGCTCTCACCAATGGGACATCTCATTCCCGTCCCCACTCCCGTCCCATTTCTCATCCCTCAGGTGATATTGTGGTCAATATGGACCCTGAACCCAACATTAAGAAGATGGACACAGTTGTCAAGATTGATGCTGTAAGTAGATGTGCCATGCTGTTATAGTTTAGAAAACTGCTCGTCTTGGTGTATTTTTGTACTACTGTGGTTCTGTTTGTTTGACTGCTTTAAGGTTAGTGTCCCATTTTAAAGTCGACATGAAATGGAAATTGCGGAATAGGAAATAGTCTTTTTTTCCCTATTGTGATGTATATCCGAGTGAAACGGCTTCTTGAACAAGAAAAAATGTAGTACGGGACTTGAGTTTTTTCCATCTGGAATTGATTGGATTGTTTGCTATTACTGCGATCTCATGTGAGTGACAGGTTGCCCCGTCCTCGCACCAGTAAACACATCATCAGAGAAAGGATGTCATTGCAAGGGGAGGGAATTTATTTTATTTAAAGATTACAAGGGCACATAAATAAAAAATAAAAAAATAACAATAATGTGCACAATAAATAATTTATAATAAATATTGCAATATTCCATAAAAATGAATTTCAAGATTTCATGGTGACTTTAACAACGGCCATGTGATGTGTATGCTAGTATGCTATTGTAGAATCTATTGTGGTTGTCTGTATTTGATGTATGTTTTGTGTGGCCCTGTCCTTGTAGACCACCGATGCTGTTGTTAAAGTTGACTTGGTAAGTCTTGGTTTGGTTTAGACAGATTTAAATGTTTTAGATTTAATTTTCATTACATTGGATTAACAACGTAAACACGTAACATTTATTATCAAATAAACATCGATAATCATTCTTTGCGCAAACAGAACGAAGATGAAAAGGAGAAAGAGAAAAAGAAGAAGAAGAAAAAGAAGGGAGAAGACCTGGAGGAAGAGGAGCAAGATGAGAGCATGTTGGACTGGTGGTCCAAATATTTTGCTTCAATAGAGACTATGATGGAGGTGGAAGGAACTTTCTTTTCATTTCAACTTTGTAAAGATCCTTTACATTTGATAAATACTGTATATATATATACTGAAATATACTTTCTGTGAATACAGAATCTCAGAGTCCAGGAGGCCGCTTTGGCAGAGGCAGAGGAAAGAGAAGATTTGGAGATAGCAGCAGAGAGTGCAGGTAACCACAGCACTTTTAGCATGGACCAGGTGTTGTGCTCCAGAATAGAGCTAACGTCCTGGTTAGGAACAAGTTCTGATGAGCACTGTCATCCCATATCCATCACCGTTGTAGTCATCACATAAAACCATTTGTATTTATCTTTTTTTCATGCCATGAAACGTTTAGAAACTATAAAAAATCTCCACTTTGGGATCAAATTTTTCCACATATTACATGTAATTCAACTGAATTTTAATGTATGAATGAAGAGTAGTGTATTTAATTAATGTTTTTAATGACGAGATCCATCTTGTAAATGATACATAATCCATGTTAGTTTGGGTTTTTAAAATAGCTCTCATGGCTTGAAAACATCATTGTTCATTACAAACGCCCATTCAAATTGGCCTCGTAGGTGTCGTGCTCATCCGTTTCTCATTTCCACCTGTACCTGTCCATTCACCCCTAACCTCAGAGATCAAAGCTGATGAATTTCCTATGAAAGGGACCAAACCCAAGGAGAAGAGCAAAGACAAGAAGAGCTCCAAGGACAAAAAGAAGAACCATGATGGCACAGAAAAACGACCTCCAAAACCAAAAGTTGACGAACTTATGGTCAGTGCATCTTCTTGACTACTTCTTACACTACTGTTCAAAAGTTTGGGGTCAGTAAGATTTTTTTCAATGTCAAAAAATGTCTATTTCAAATAAATGGTGTCCTTTTGAATTTTCTAATCATGAAAAAATCCTAAAAAGTACCATGGCTTCCACAAAAATATTAAGCGACACAACCATTTTTAACTGTAATAATAAGAAGAAATGTTACTTGTGCACCAAATCAGCATATTAGAATCATTTCTGAAGGATCATGTGACACTGAAGACTGGAATAATAGCAGCTGAAAATTCATATTTTCATTTCATAATATTACTGATCAAATAAATGTAGCCTTGGTGAATGTAAGAAACTTCTTTTAAAAACATTAAAACAATTCCAGACCCCAAACATTTAATTGATAGAGCACATTAGCTAAATGAACTGTGATCTGTAGCAATTTAACCTAATTTCAACATAAATATAAACACCTTTATCTCAGGTGTACAATAAAGAGCTGGAGTGTGAGTATGGTAACTTTGAGGACTGGCTCCACACCTTCAACCTGTATAGAGGAAAGGCTGGAGATGATGATGACCACAATGTGGTTGATGATGACAGAATTGTGGGCAGATTCAAGGTAAAAATATATACACATATATATATATAATACAATATAACGTATAGATCAGGTTTCAGAATTAGAGTATAAACATGCCATTTTGATATTTGAATTGGTCTCCTTATGAACCAGGGCTCCCTCTGTATGTATAAACTACCCCTGTCTGAGGAGATCACCAGGGAGGCAGGATTTGACCCGAACATGGGAATGTTCCAAAGCATTCCTCACAATGACCCTATCAATGTTCTCATCAGGATTTATATCATTAGAGTAAGTGAATTCAACTCTGAATCGTAGGTGTTATTAATGCTGTACCGTGTCAGCTAAAGTAACATGACTCTCTTCTCAGGCCACAGACCTGCATCCTGCAGATATAAATGGTAAAGCCGACCCTTATATAGTCATCCGATTGGGAAAGTCAGAGATTCGGGACAAGGAGAACTATATATCCAAGCAGCTGAATCCTGTCTTTGGAAAGTGAGTAGGCTATACTATTGTAAACCAACCAAACCAATGAATTAGTTTGAGCTCAAGATAGAACATAGTAATTTCTTCAAAGCACTTCATGTATAGCACACACTCTCTCTCCTTCCCTTAAGGTCATTTGACATAGAGGCCACATTCCCAATGGAGTCCATGCTGACTGTGGCAGTATATGACTGGGATTTAGTCGGAACTGATGACCTGATTGGTGAGACTAAGATTGATTTGGAGAATAGATACTACAGCAAACACAGAGCCACGTGTGGTATCGCTTCCAACTACTCTGTGTGAGTACTCTCTGCGCCCCTATTTTACTTGATATAGGAGAGCAACACATTGACCATGAACTACTCGAATCTTTATAGAACAACATGTTAAAGTATTTTCATTTTGGGGTTGTCAGTCGATTCATTTTATTTTACATAATGTGACAGCAAATTTATCTAATTAATTGCATATGTCATAAATATGATAAGAGAACAGCCATACCCAGAATAATCCATTTAATCAAGTTTTTTATATGTCCAAGGCAAACATAAAGTCTTTATAATTAACCGCCTTAAATAAATTTGTTAAACTGACAGTCCTATATTGTCTATCTCACTGTGCATCCATCCAGCCATGGTTACAATGTATGGCGGGACCCTCAGAAACCAACACAGATCCTTGCTAAGTTGTGCAAAGAAGGTAAATTGGATGGACCCCACTATGGACCTGGTGGGAAGGTCAAAGTTGCAAACCGCATCTTTCTGGGGTCAACAGAAATGGAGGATGAGAGTGGTGAGACATTTAAGAGCTTATATTTAAGTAGTTTTTTTCTCCTATCATATATGAAAAGATATCCATTTTGTTTGGCTTACAGGTCTGAGAAAGCAGACAGAAGAACACTTGGCTCTTACAGTTCTTAGGCATTGGGAGGAGATCCCACGTGTTGGTTGCAAACTCATCCCTGAGCATGTGGAGACCAGGCCGCTCCTCAACCCCGACAAGCCAGGCATAGAGCAGGTATGCAAGCGTGTGCAACAAAATACAGCTCTTATTACCAAGGACATATTCCAAGGTTCATCAAGTGGCCTTGCTGAATTTCCTTTCTTTGGTAACAAATTCAGAGGATGACTAAACAGATGCATGATTTTTAGCAGTTTATGCTTGATAAATGAGGGAATGTAAATGAAAAATGTATCGTCACTGAAAAGAAAAAAGAATGTTTATCAATTTGTCAAATTGTAACTAACTTTTAACTCCTCAAATGTTCATAAACTCGCAGGGAAGAATTGAAATGTGGGTGGACATGTTTCCTATGGATGTACCAGCACCAGGACCAGCCATTGACATATCACCACGCAAACCAAAGAGGTAGATGATTCTGTTCAAAGTCTCAGTTTACTCTATACACCATTTTGAACACATTTTGAATCAGGATCAGTGAGACTTTTGTTGCTTTTGGCACTGTTGTAATCTTAATGCAGTTAAAGCGTTAATATTTAATTTGTACATAATGTTGCATTCATTTTTACAGGTTTTTTCCTTAAAGGATTAGTTCACTTTAGAATGAACATTTCCTGATAATTTACTCACCCCCATGTCATTCAAGATGTTTATGTCTTTCTATCTTCAGTTGAAAAGAAATTAAGGTTTTTGAGGAAAACATTCCAAAATTTGTCTCCATGTAGTGGACTTCAAAGGCTAAGGTTGAAGGTCCAAATAGCAGTTTCAATGCAGCTTCAAAGGGCTCTACAAAATCCCAGCCGAGAAATAAGGGTCTTATCTAGTGAAACGATCAGTCATTTCCAAAAAAAAAAAAAAAAATTATGTACTTTTTTTTAACCACAAATGCTCCTCTTGCACTAGCTCTGCGATGCGCCACGCATTACGTAATCACATTGGAAAGGTCACACATGACATAGGCGGAAGTACAGAGTATTTCGTTATTACAAAGTGAACGTGCAAAGACTAAGTCAAAGTCTTTTTTCTTTACAAAAAAAAAAGGTAAAACAACAATGTCAGAGGATTTTGAAGTTGAAGGAGAAAATGAGATTTTGAGTTTTTCGCCCTACCACGGTACTTCCACCTACGTCAAGCGTGACTTTTCCAACGTGATAACCTAATGCGTCGCGCATCGCATAGCTAGTGCAAGACGAGCATTTGTGGTTAAAAAGTATATATTTTTATTTTTTATAATTTTTTTTAGAAAATGATAGATCATTTTGCTAGATAAGACCCTCGACTGGGATCATGTAGAGCCCTTTGAAGCTTCAACCCGTTGGCAGCAGTTGAAGTTCACTATATGGAGAAAAATCCTGGAATGTTTTCCTCAAAAACCATAATTTCTTTTCGACTGAAGAAAGAAAGACATAAACATCTTGGATGACATGGGGGTGAGTAAAGTATCAGGAAATTTTAATTCTGAAGTGAACTAATCCTTTAAAGTCTCTAGGTACAAAATGTAATTTTGATATGTGCATCACTGAGTTTAGCCTTGAAGAAAATGAGACAAAGATAGGAAGCTTTAATAATCAGTCATGCTTAGATCACATTCTCACTCTTAGTTCATTACACCCTTAAGCAAGGAACAGATTGCTTTGTTATCTGGACTGCTTGTGCAATTAATATTCTTTGGACGACTTAAAAGCTTTGGATGAAGATGTGACTGGCGAATTACCAAAGTACAGAAAGTCTTTTTACTTCACTTGTTTTTCATAATTGTCTACTATAAGTTTAACTACAGAGGTACTACTGTGATTCAGCTACAGCTTAGATACAAAACACTCTTTCTCACCCAGAGTTTGTAGATACAACACACTGCCCTTTTTCTTTTTCCTCTCATACTTTGCCAGCTTCACACCTCTCATCTGCCTTTATTTTTTCATATTAATCATCTAAAGAATGTGAACATTTTTAATAAGGCCTGTATTATGAAACTCTCCTACTTGAGTCTGAGATATTCATACACTGCAAAAAGTCAAAATGTGCAGTTTATTAGTAGGAAAAAAAAAAGTAAAGCGGAATCTGATTTAATCTGGATAGGATTGAATCGTGAAAAGTGAGCGCTACAGAATAGAGCCAGACCTGAGTTTGCTAAAATGATGCCTAAAAAGCTGTTTGCATATTGAATACCATTATCCAGTAGTGCACACAGACTAAATTTTAAAAAAGGAAAGAGGAAG
This sequence comes from Megalobrama amblycephala, assembly GCF_018812025.1. Taxonomy (NCBI): domain Eukaryota; kingdom Metazoa; phylum Chordata; class Actinopteri; order Cypriniformes; family Xenocyprididae; genus Megalobrama; species Megalobrama amblycephala. The sequence goes on from NC_063054.1 coordinate 23,952,458, forward strand.
AGCAGACTATTACGTTTTGATTACGAAGACAATTTTGAATCAATTATAAGACCGGGAATTTGCATTAAGGAAGTAAAAAGGTCAATCACATGTCTTTACGGAGCAGTTTTTACCTTTTTACTTTGGTTATATTAAATTATAATCTTAAGTAATATTTTTCATTTGAATCAAACCAGTTACATTTTTGGGTTGTGAGATGATGATCCCATTCTTTTCCTTCCCCTCCACTCATCTCCCAGATATGAGCTCAGGGTGATAATATGGAATACTGACGAGGTAATTCTGGAAGATGATGATTACTTCACAGGGGAAAAGTCCAGTGACATATTTGTGAGGGGGTAGGTATGGGCAGGTGTGTGAAAAGTGTGTGGTTAATCGGTTACCTTTTGTTTTGTTTTTTTTGTTTCTGTTTCCTTTTGTTGTTTGTCTCTCTTGTTGCGTTTGGTGTTATTTTGTCTATCCCCCCTCCCTGCCCCCCACGTCATTGCTGTGCTGTTATCTAGCTTTGAGCTTCGTGTTATTATTTGGAACACTGATGACGTAGTTCTAGAGGACGATGCTTTCATGACAGGAGAGAAGATGTCTGACATCTATGTCAGGGGGTAAAGACGATACAATCGCATGGCTTGACCGCTCTGCCCACCGCCTGCAGAAATTTGTACCTCCCCCTTCCATTCACAACCAGTGAACGAATACCACCTTCCATGCAGATCCAAGTTAAACAGGACCATATCATTCAAAATTATGCTGCTTTTTAGTTATCACCTTTGATTTAATTTGATAATATTATTTACATTAATTCAATTGTCTTTTCAGTTAAATTCCCTTGATAATTGTTATAAAAATATTAATAAAATTAATAATTAATGTAATATTTAATAACTGGTATGGTCTTGGTTTATAGAGCCATTTTTGTTTAGTATGTCTTGGGGACTGAGATGTCTTTCACAGTATCAAATACTGCATGAAAGCACAAGATATGTCTGTTTGCATGCCAAAACCTATCTGACATGTGGCATTTGCATACCAAAAATTTAAGGACTGAATATATGTATTTTGTAAAGTTACGCATACAATTATGCATGTATCTGATCCATATAGTTGGCTACTAATGGTTCAAAGAAATACATACTACAGTAGCCTTATATAATGTAATGCTGTTGGGACAGACTACTCTTTCAAACTGGTAAGCTCTGCAGATGCAAGCCTCACAATTTAAGTGCAGATAATTGACTAGATGTCAGGTCAAGTATGGAGATAGGATTGTAGCAATATTTTGATCCACAAATAAATGTAAAGATATTCACAAAAAATAATCATATACACAAATGAATAGAATGAGATCCACAAATATTTGTTAGGAGTTTCAAAAAAATTAATTGAATTCACAAATTAATAAAATGAGATTTGCTAATAAAAAACATATTCAAAAATATTTTTTTATGTCACAAGCACAACTCTGCCTGCATTTATTTGTGAATCACCACCTTTCTGTGCATTTGTGGATTGCTGCGCGCATTTCTGGATCTCTTGCTGCGCATTTGTGAATCGCCTCACGCATTTGTGGATTCTGAAACAATTCTAGTGTCAGGATCTCAGACAAATCCACAAATAGGTCGACTCCACCCACCGACTACTCAAGCCAATCAGATAACGGCCACGTGGCGCTGACCAATCGCAGCACACTCTCGCTACAACCAATCACGTTTTACTTTACAATCGGGGCGGTCTCGTCCTGCATTGGCTTAGAAAGGAAGTAGAGGGTTCTTAAACAATGGTACAGTAAAAAGAGGTTTCAAATTTATATTTTGTTAGACCATTAGACTGTGTGTCAAGCCAAGCCAAACTATTATATTTATGCACCATTTAAAAATGCCAGAGAAACTCTCTGTTATGGGAACAACAACGGTATATTGAATACAGATGCATTATGGAAGCGTCACGTTATTCAAGATTGAACAGAAAGCCTCAATAATTTATAATAACTTCATTATAATTAAGTGAATAGCTCTATTAACTTATCTAACTGGATTTAACCTTGTGATAAACATGCAAGTTTTCAAAATAGATTAAACTGTCGTCACATAGCAGCAGCATTTCAGTTTATCAATCAAACATCGACGAGCAGCAAACCAGCTATTAAGCATTAACAGGCCCTTAAATAATATTTTAAACATTAATTAAACGTTTTAACGTTACCATTGTTTGTAGAGAAGACTTTTTAAATGTGACAGGTTATTGAATGACATAGCCTAAAATGTCCAGCAGTCAAACACTTGATCACCCAAATATTTCAGACTAGTTGCACGGGCCGCCATTTTGGATTTTCGATCAGAGAGCGTATGCTTATACACTTCCGGTTTCGCTTTATGTGGGTGCAGAGTGCCGGGGAAAGCCGAAAATGATCTCTTACAGTTGTTTATAGAATCTGTTATATCACTTAAAAACAACTAAGATATATAGTACAATCACATGAGCCAATGGCATTTAAATGCAGGCATGCATGGGTTAGAATAGATTAACGAACTCATGGTGCATATGCATATACAATGACAATAATGCATGTAAATATACAACTACGATTAGAGTTGTCTGTTGATGCGCAGGAAGAGATCCACAAATGCACAGAAAGCAATTCACACATGCACAGGTGGTGATTCACAAATAAATGCAGGCAGAGTTGTGCTTGTGACATAAAAACATATTTTTGAATATGTTTTTTATTAGCAAATCTCATTTTATTTATTTGTGAATTCAATTAATTTTTGTGAAACTCCTAACATAATATTTGTGGATCTCATTCTATTAATATGTGGATACAATTATTTTTTTATGAATATCTTTACATTTATTTGTGGATCATAATCTATTTTGTGGAATATTGCTACAATCCTATCTCCATAGTCAAGCATCTATTTTTCTTTTCTATTTCCAGAGAGTGTGTTTGTAATTACATGCACTCTCTTTCAAATTATATTATTAAAGAGTTACAAGCACATAACTCTAATACGTTGGTGATCTTCAGTACAGTATTAATTCGGACTTTGTTAAAATGTTTAAAGGGTTAGTTCACCCAAAAATGAAAATTCTGTCATTAGTTACTCAGCCTCATGTCGTTCCACACCCATAAGACCTTTGTTCATCTTCGGAACACAAATTAGGTTATTTTTGATAAGATCCGATGGCTCAGTGAGGCCTTCATTGACAGAAAGATAATGAACACTTTCAGATGGCCAGAAAGGTACTAAAGAAATATTGAAAACAGTTCACGTGACTACAGTGGTTCAACCTTAATGTTATGAAGCGACGAGAATACTTTTTGAGCTTCGAAGCTTTACAAAACTTTTGTTTCAAATCAGTGGTTCAGAGCGTGTATCAAACTGCCAAAGTCACTTGATTTCAGTAAACGAGGCTTTGTTACATCATAAGTGTTTCGAAATTTCAATGGTTCACCACTGGGGGGCGTGACTTTAGCAGTTTGATTCATGCTCTGAACCACTGAATTGAAACAAAAGATTCGTAAAGCTTCGAAGCTTCATGAAGCAGTGTTTTGAAATCGCCCATCACTAGATATTGTTGAATAAAGAAAAAAAAGTATTCTCTTCGCTCCATAACTTTAAGGTTGAACCTCTGTAGTCACATGAACTGTTTTCAATATTTCTTTAGTACCTTTCTGGGCATTTGAAAGTGTTAATTATCTTGCTGTCAATGCAGGCCTCACTGAGCCATCGGATTTTATCAAAAATATCTTAATTTCTGTTCCGAAGATGAACAAAGGGCTTACGGGTGTGGAACGACATGAGAGTGAGTAATTAATGACAGGATTTTCATTGTCAGGTGAACTAACCTTTTAATAACATCTAACTGCAATGACCACGGGGTAGTATTTTTATTTTGTTCAGTTTCCTGATCCAGTATTGAGCATCAACTTGATACGTGTAAATGCTATTATATGCATGTTGTCTATTCAGTATTCTTGTCTATACATTTCACACATTTACAAATATCTAAATGCACTTTAAAAGAACATTTGTGCATGTTTTATCACGTGACTTATACAAGAAGTCATTGATGACCATATGTGGTTTGTAATGTTTGTAATGCTTGTATATTTTTGTATAAATATTAAAAGATTATTGTGCCACTTCTAACAATTGAAAATCGTCTCCCTGCTCAGCTGGCTAAAAGGACAGCAGGAGGATAAACAGGATACAGACGTGCATTATCACTCTCTAACTGGAGAGGGAAACTTCAACTGGCGCTTTGTTTTCCCCTTTGACTATCTCATGGCTGAGGAGAAGATAGTCATCTCCAAGAAGGAATCCATGTTTTCCTGGGATGAGACAGAGTACAAGATTCCTGCACGACTCACTCTTCAAGTATGGGATGCTGACCACTTCTCTGCTGATGATTTCCTAGGTATGCTCACAATTTAAAAAGACAAAACACACATATTATTAGGCATTTACTTATTGGATTTGAAAAATAATTGAATTATTCTCATTAATAATGTGCTCAATTAAAAGTTCATGTGTTTCATTCCATAACAAAATACATTTTTCATGCCGCCTGTGATTATTTCCACAGGTGCGATTGAGTTAGACTTAAATAAGTTTCCCCGTGGGGCAAAAACAGCCAAGCAGTGCTCTCTCAACATGGTTCTCAAAGAACATGAGCTGCCTACCATTTCCATCTTCAAACAGAAGAGAGTGAAGGGCTGGTGGCCATTTGTGGCTCGAGATGAGAATGATGAATTTGAGCTCACGGTGAGTTAATACAATTATCTAAATGTTGTTTGACTACTGCTTGATAATTAGCCAGCATGTGGTGTATTGAAATGATTGCATAGGGTTACCTCATTAACTTTGCAACCATGTCGTGCTTGCAGGGAAAAGTGGAGGCAGAGCTCCATCTAATGACAGCGGAGGAGGCAGAGAAAAGTCCAGTCGGCCTTGGACGGAACGAACCTGAGCCACTTGAGAAACCAAAGTAAGTGATAAAGCAGCTCATGTACACACAATTGCTTCTACTCACATGGTGCTGAAAAACAATGCAGTTTCAGTTTATGTATAAAAATGCAATATATTATATCTCATATACTCTAGAGTAGACAATGAAAGTCTGTTTCTGCATCAAGAGTAAAAAATAAAAAGGGGAGATAAAGTTTAAAATAAAGTTTGTGAGATATAAAATTGTGCTGTGAAACATAAAGTTGCAGTTGTGAGATATAAAATAGCTAGTATAAGAAATACATTTGCAGTTATGAGAAATAAGTTGAAACTGAGATACACTACCAATTTTTTTAATGTTTTTGAAAGAAGTTTCGTACTATATGCTCACCAAGGCTGCATTTATTTGATCGAAAATTATAACATTGTGATTAGGGCTGCAGGATTATGATAAAAATCATTAATTGTTGATTATTCCCTTGAAATTGTAATTGCAATTATTAATTAATTAATTTTGAATAGCTTTTATACCATTTTATACCAATTATACCATTGTTTGAAGCAACTGCATGCCATAATTTTATATGAAAATAAACAAGCTGAAAACACTCTTCCTGAAAAACTTGCTTTTCTATTGCATTAAGCCTCAAATGTCAACTATACATTGGTTTGGTTTCTTATTTAAATAAAAAAAAAAAAGTAAAAATATGCATGGTATTATAATGTTATATTAAAACTAAAATTAAAACAATGGAAAAGATAACCTGTAAAAAGAAAAGAAAAAAACAACATACATCTTAAGCATGCAGAATAATTTAAGTGGACTTTTTTTTGTTTTTGTAAGTACACCTTTGAATGATGGCATCCATAATTGTAATCACAATTAGAAATTTGATTAATTGTGCAGCCCTAACTGTTTTCTATTTTAATATATTCTAAAATATAATTTCACCCAGCATAATAATATGCTGATTTGGTGCTCAAGAAAAATTTCTTATTGTTATCAGTGTTAAAATGGTTGTGCTGCTTGAAATATTTGTGGAATCTGAGATATATTTTTTCAGGATTCTTTGATGAATAGAATCTTCAAAAGAACTGCATGTGTAAAATACAAACATTTACCCTTTTATTAATTTATTGATTAGTCTGAGGTGGAAACATGCTTCCATTGTAGACGGCATACGTGGATTATTTCGGATATAAAGTCTATCTGATGAGGATGTGCTAATTATACAGCTATAGAATATAACCCTTATAAATACTGTAGATAATTATAGGTATGGCACAAACACTGACACAAAGTGGGCTTAAGTCAGAAGCGTTCTCTCCAGTGAAGAATGCCCCTCTGAAAGTGTTAACTTCCCTTTCTAATACTCCCACTCTCCTCTTTCACATCCTTCCTTCCTCCTGTGACTGCCCTTTCCCTCGCCTACCCTTTCCCGCTCGTTTCCTTCATTCCAACCCCCATTCCTGTTTTGGAAAAAGTCGTCCAGACACCAGTCTAATGTGGTTCATGAATCCTCTGAAGTCCATACGATACTTCATTTGGCACAACTACCGCTGGCTGATCCTGAAGGCTCTGGCCCTGCTGCTCCTCCTACTCCTCGTTGGGCTCTTCCTCTACTCTATTCCTGGATACTTGGTCAAGAAACTCCTAGGGGCGTGAGGAGAGAGGGGAAGACCACTGGTAGCCCACTCTCACTGCCTCTGTTTTCTCTGCTTTCTGTCTCTTTCTGAGCAAACCTTTAAGCTCAAGCTGTGGAATGTCACCATTCACAGTGTATTTCTGTCCTTTTGTTACTCATACCATTTTTAAAGGCCTACAACATTGACCTGAGGGATTGAGGGTGATTAAATGTTTTCCATTTTGTCATCCCACCTCTTTCTTACTGCATATCTGTGTGCTGTGTTGTACCTCGGGTCTTAGAGGTTGTCATTTGCCTCAGGTTGTCTGTTTAGGCAATGACTTGAATTATTTATTATGGATTTTATTATATTTTTAGTCGACTGTTTGCTGCTGTGCTTTCTGAACTTACCTTTGTTGTCTGTCATTTTACTTCTCTGGGCTAAATCCACTGCAAATTTATAGTATCACTCACATACGCGGCAGACCTAGGCAAATGTTTTTATCAGCTCTGTGGAATTACGATTGTGCCATCATTCACTCACCCTATTGTGCTTCCAAACCTGTGTGGCTTTTTCTTTTTCCTGTGAAACACAAAAGTGTTGGACAAGAAAACATTGTTTAATATATCTTCTTTTGTGCTCAGCAAAAGAAAGTCATACAGGTTTAGAATGGCATTAAAGTGGCCATGAAATGGAAGTTGCAATAGCCTTTTTTTTACTATTGGGATGTAGTCCCAAGTCCCTAGTGAAACGGCCTCTCCAACAAGAAAAAAAATGCAGGGTGGGACTTGATTTTGTCCATCGGGAATTGATTGGATTGTTGTGGTTTGTAATAGCTGCGATCTCAAGTGAGTGCGCTGGCGCACACGTCATCAGAGAAGAGATGTCATTGCAAGTGGGAGTTATATATATGTACATTTATAATAAACACTGCAATATTCATGTTCACTGTGACATTAACAAATTTTCATTTTTATAGTTCACCCAAAAATGAAAATTTGATGTTTATCTGCTTACCCCCAGGGCATCCTAGATATAGGTGACTTTGTTTCTTCAGTAGAACACAAATGATGATTTTTAACTCCAACCGTTGCGGTCTGTCAGTCGTATAATGCATGTCAGTTATCTATAAGAGTCAAAAAAACATGCACAGACAAATCCAAATTAAACCCTGCGGCTCGTGACGACACACTGATGTCCTAAGACACGAAACGATCGGTTTATGCGAGAAACCGAACAGTATTTATATCATTCTTTACCTCTAGAAGGTGAGGTCTGAATGCACTCTGATGCCGGAAGTGATCGCTCGCAACCTTAGACATATACATGCGAGAGATCACTTCCGTCATCAGAGCGTGTTTTCAGACCTCACCAACTGGATGCTCAAGGCAGTTGGACATAGTGGTATATTAGAGGTTAAAAATTATATAAATACTGTTCAGTTTCTCGCATAAACCAATCGTTTCATGTCTTAGGACATCAATGTGTCGTCAAGAGCCGCAGGGTTTGTCTGTGCATGGTTTTTTGACTCTTATAGATGGAATTCTCATTGACATGCATTATACGACTGACAGACCGCAACGGTTGGAGTTAAAAATCATTATTTTTCGTTCCACTGAAGAAACAAAGTCACCTACATCTTGGATGCCCTGGATGTTAGCAGATAAATATCACATTTTCATTTTTGGGTGAACTGTCCTTTTAAAGGTGCTAAAGAGGATCTTTTCGTCGACTGAGAAAGCAAAGACTGTTAGTGAGTTTTTGAAATGAGCGCATGCTTAAGAACAACCCCCCTCCTTCGAAGGAACGCCTCCCAAAACTCGTAAACACTCGTATTGGAACACGAGTGTTTACCACCGGCATTCGCTGTGTTGTGTTAGTGGATTCATTATGTCGGACTCACCGCAGGTAACTCATAATCTGCAGTTGTTACTCCTGTCTCCGGACAAAAACATTGCATGCGGCGCCTGTGGAATGTGGAAAGTAACTGGAGCACGCAACCACGCCCGTCTCTCACAAGGAACGTCACGGCAGTGATTGACAAGCCAGAGGGCCAATCCGCGCACGTCTCTCACAAGGAACGTCATGGCAGTGATTGACAAGCCAGAGGGCCAATCGTTTATGCGATGATCGTGTAAACGATTGGCTGATGTTTTTAAGGCCCTACCTCGTGCACAGATGATGTATATTAATATTATTCCTTTCAGTGCACCTAATAAATAGTCTTTTATCAGTTAGTAAAGACAGTTTCAAGTAATATTGCAAAAATGTATAAAACAAAATATCCTCTTTAGCACCTTTAAGTGAACTATCCCTTTAAATGGTTAATATGCCTTTAAGAGATTTTACAACTTTTCAGTCTTGTTACCAGTCATCTTACTAACCACTAACATTTGTATTACCTCTCTTCCTCCATCATCCATGGTTTCACCTTTCAACTCACCACTTCTTACCTGCAACCCCTTCACCACCTCCACCACTTCCAATCACAGCCGGCCTGACACCACCTTCCTGTGGTTTTTGAGCCCGCTGAAGGCCATCCGTTACCTGATATGCAACCGCTACAAGTGGCTCATCATCAAGATCGTCTTGGCTCTGCTGCTGCTGATCATGGTGGGCCTGTTTCTCTACAGCATGCCAGGCTATCTGGTCAAGAAGCTGCTTGGGGCCTAAAGAGGGGTCAGAAAGGTTCATTTGAGAGATTCTAATTTGCCCTTGACCTCTCAAGTGTCCCTTTTCTAATATGTGGTTACAATTTACAGCACTTCTTTTATTTTCAAATTATATCTCAAGAGTTTACCATCCTTCATAGTTGCACTCTAAGCATAACGTATCAAATAGCTTGACTTTTTCGGTATCAATTTGCATGTCTTACCAGGAAAAGATCAATTATGTTATTTATCTGTCTGAAGATTGATTAATCATATGGAGAAAATGAAAGCAGCACTGTTTATTTTTGGTACAAAATTAAATAAACTGGCTGGACTAGCATTTCTGGTATGCGTTCAGATGTTCATATGAATGCATTGTTTCAAATTCTTAGATTTTGTTGTTATCGTCTAGAAGTGTATGTGTCGCTGCTAAAACCACAATAAGCATGCACCTTTGTCTAAAGAAAGATGACTTGTTCATCAGTGGCTATGGTCTAAAAAAAAAAAAAGTGTATGATAGGGTTGCCGGCATCATATATACACTATGTTATTTGATTACACTTTGCCTTGATGTTTGCACTTTTAGTCCATGACACAAATCTTCTGCACTCCAGTAAGATAACATTGTTTATCCTTTAGAGAAACACACAGACACTAGTAAGGGAATGATGTTTCATTTGACATTTCAAGTTTAAATAAAACAATAGAATGCTCTTTCTTATATTTCCTACTGTTGATTTTGCTTGCTGTGTATATTTACTTGGTATGTACTTGTTTGCTTGCTATGTACTGTTGCTCTACTTAATGAATGGCATTTGACCATTGACTTGTTTGCACTGATTTTGGCTTGTTTATATAAAAAGAGTGTATTTTTAATTCTTGTTTACAAGTGTGCAATATGGATTGATTTATTTATTTTTGTCGGTATGAAAACAATAAAATGAACTCATTGAGATAAAAATATGATTCTTGTTTCCATTGTGTGGGTATGCATGGATGTGTGTGAGATAAAACCCTGTTCTCTTTCACACAGTCGTCCAACTACTAGCCTGTCGTGGCTGTTGAGTCCAATACGGGTGACCTGCATAATGGGTTGGCGGCAGTATAAGTTGGCCACAGTGGTGACTCTGCTCAGCATAACCGGGCTGATCTTTTTGGGCCTCCTGTTCTTTTCTCTGCCTTCAGCTTTCACCCAGAAGATCTTCAACATCTCAGGATAACCTGATCAATCACCTGCTACCAGCACAATATGCACAAAACAGATTATTGAAATGGATGGCATCATTTAAAATCACTGCTGATTAAATACATTTAAATACATTAATTTACAAAAGCATGGCATTATATATATTGTACACAAATGTGAGTATGAGATCATCTGTCTGTTATTAATATTATTAAATGGTGTTTGGCTCTTGACAACAGAATGTATAGAGGCTTTTTATGGGTGTTCCTCAACTATAAGTTCTTTTGGCACTGTGGACTCTCTTAAAAAACTTTGATATAATACATTTGTCTAATTACAGTGTTTAACAGTGTCTATCACACAAATATTTGAATTTTAGTCTTATTTCTGAACGTCATGAACATTTCCTCCACATCTCAACTTGTGTTTAATAACATTCTGTGGTAGAAGTAATGCAAATGACATTTTAAACATTTTAATGGAATAAAATGGTTGACCTTTGCTAAGGCTAATTTCACAGCTGACATTTTATGTATTATAATAGTTATATAATTATGTTCATCATGTTATTTGCTTAATTTTACACAATTACAGCTAAAAGGGACATTCTAGATGTGCACAATCAATAATATTCTAATGATTATATTTACTTAAAATAGCTTATATTGTCTTTGGTTTAAATACGTAATAAAAACTTTTGAATTTGCTAGTTTTTATGAATCACAGGTATATTATAAAAAAGTGCCCTTGAAGAACACCCTTATATTTGTATACTCTTTGTGTTAGGATGTTTCTTAAAGTAATTTCCTACCTATTATGTTAATTTGATGATATTATGGCTGAAATTAAAATCTTTCTTTGAACATGCGTCTATATTTTATTATTACATCCTAATTCATATAAGTATAGCATTTTAAATGTCACAAGTATGTAATTGTCTTTATCTTACATTAAAATGGGTAACGTGGGTGTATTGGAAAAGAAAATAGCAACGTTTAGTCATTATATATTACTTTTGTTACAATACATAATTACTTTTGTACATTTCATTAAACTATTTTGCCACCTCATAGCCACCGTACCTCACCAAGGCACAGAACTACACGTCGAGCTCCTATTGGCTAAGGTCGTCTCCGGGTGGAGGCGCGCCAATCAGCGCGGGCCACGGTACGACTGTGTTGTGTTGTTACGCTGCTGGTTGGAGACCGGCTGTGTGATGCAGTGAGTGAGGTGGAGAGTTCATGCGGCTCACACAGCACTAACACAGCCTGAAGAAGAAGCCTTGAACAAGATACTGCCTAGACACAAAGAACAACCATGCGAGCGCTCTTGGGTGAGTTATATTGATACAAAGGCGTTAACTCAGCTGTAGATACGCGTTTTATTGACTCAAATGCGTTTGCAAGCAAACTGTCAGGTGTAGGGAGACTAACTTTAGTTAGCATGTAGAAGTAGTTTGGAGGTTAATATGACAAAATGGAAAAGTAGAAAAAAAATTCTGTAAACCAACTGAAGAGTGTTTTATGAAGTTTTTTTTTTAACATTAAATCCGTACATGTAAGAGTAATACTATAGTATAATATAGTTAGTGTTGTAAAGTGGTGGTTGGGCCTGTACATTGTAGCAAATTCATCTTCATATTGCACAAGAACAATTTGTGAATAATAATTAAATGCACAATTTTGAGATTCTGCAATCATCTCTTGTATGTAGAGTCTGGTATTAGAAAGTCCTGTTTGTTATGAACCATATGCAGTGTTTCATGCTGTGGTTCTTGATTTTACAAAACAATGCAGTTATTAACTATTTTTTCTCCTTCTTGATCTTCTCAGGTGTGTTGGCGTGTTCTCTGACTGTTCTCTCTGTCCACGGTCTCTACTCTGCCAGTGATGATGTGGTTGAACTCAACCCCTCCAACTTTAACAGGGAAGTCATGCAGAGTGACAGTCTCTGGCTGGTCGAGTTTTATGCCCCCTGGTAAGTTGTGAGAGTCTGGTGGAACCGGGATATGTGTCACTCATAGAGATCTCTAGATCTGTAGTTACAGATCAGGTTACTGTCTGAAATGCTGGTGCTGAATCAGCCCAATCTGTTGCTTTCTTGTATAAAATTGAAAGTATGAGTCATAGCTACTCTTACTCTTTATGCACTTCATTTGCATTGTTTTACATCTCATTAGTCTTAGTTTGCAAATGATGCATAATGCAGGCATGAGAATCATTATTACACCTGTGTAGATGCATGTTTCCTGATGGTGTTTAGATGTTTATGTGCAATACCTGCAATTTTTTCTTAAAGGTGTGGTCACTGCAAGAGCTTGGCTCCTGAATGGAAGAAAGCAGCCACAGCTTTAAAGGTAAATTCTGAATTTAAGATTACATAATAAATTACACTTCTTCAGAAATTTCTATTTTGCTTGACAATCAAGAACTGTGGCTTATTCAGAACCGGTTCATTTTACTGGCACAAAATGATTCATTGAACTTGCATTCTTCCTAAGTGTAGATAACAAAATGTAGTATACACTACCATTCAAATGTTTTGGAGTAAGTAAGATTTTAAATTTTAAAAGAAATTAATGCTTTTATTCAGCAAGGATGCATTACATTTTTCAAATGTGACATTTATAGAAACTAAATATTTCTATTTTAAAAAAAAAATCCTTTTATTTTAAACTTGCCATTCATCAAAGGCCCCGAGAATATTTTCTTGTATGAATATCCGAACATGCAGTATATCAAAAGAAAGCCTGTGATTTTTAAACAAAAAAAGCTTCGTTTTTTTTTCTTCTTTTTTTTTTTTATCAACACTGGAAAAGCAACATTTTAAACAAAAAGCTAATAACGTTTTTTTTTTTGTGTGTGTGTGTGTGTGTTTTGTTTTTGTTTTATTTTTTGTTTTGTTTGTTTCTCAAAGACTACAAAGTGCACAAGCAATGCTTTTATCGCTTGTTTCTCCTCCTCTTTGCCTGTGTTTTGATCTGGAGATTCTGTATTCTTTCAGAAGATGTGTAATTATCATATAACATTGAAAACACGGAAAGCTGGAAAATTCCATCAATGATGGAGAAGCGTTGTCTCATAAATGACGGAAAATTCAGTCAATGGTGGGGAAAGCGTTAAAAGAACTGTGTTGTTTTGGAACCATACTTGTTAAATGTAGCATGAATCGAAACCTGAATCTTTAAATACTTTATGATTCCCATCACTTATTTTTGTATCTTAAAATTTGGAAGTAACAAGCAGCCTGTCTCATTACAGTTGTAAATTGGATCAATCTAAAAGTGAAAATGGATATAAAAAAGATCATTGATAGCATTTGTGTTTTGGTACAGGGCATTGTGAAGGTGGGTGCTGTGGATGCAGACCAACACAACTCCCTGGGAGGCCAGTATGGAGTCCGAGGCTTCCCAACGATCAAGATCTTTGGAGCCAACAAACAAAAACCAGAGGATTACCAAGGTTCAGTACTGCATTTTCATAAAACATCTTGGCATGCATGTAAAGAAAATGTTTTATGGCCATAAAGTGTTGCTCCTCCCTAAGTAGAGTTCATTCTCTCTCTGTCCTAGGTGGCCGTACCAGTCAGGCCATTGTAGACGCAGCTCTGAATGCTCTTCGCTCTCTGGTCAAAGACAGACTTGGTGGAAAGACTGGAGGCTCAGACTACAGCAGACAGGTATTGAAGCTCTGCATGAAGATTTTGTTGTCATATTGCTTTATTTGCCTACCATTGATAGACTCCTCTGTGATGTTGTGATCAGAGTGGAGGCGGTGCTGGCAATAAGAAGGATGTGGTGGAGCTGACCGATGATAACTTTGACCGTACCGTGCTGGACAGCGACAATGTCTGGTTGGTGGAGTTCTTCGCCCCCTGGTGTGGACACTGCAAAAAGTATGTGGCTTTCTCCGTGTCTCGCATACATCATAAGACTTGTCCGTCTGTCATTCCACTGAAATAGTACCTGACATGCTGCGCCATGCATTATTGAAGCGCTGAATCCATGATCAATTATTTACAAGGATTCAAAGACACAATGAAATTCCTCTGCTGGCTGGGCATTCCCATGTTGACTTTCTTTAATGTTTCCAGTCTTGAGCCGGAATGGACAGCAGCCGCCACAGAAGTCAAAGAGCAGACGAAGGGTAAAGTGAAACTGGGTGCTGTGGATGCTACTGTTCACCAGGGCTTGGCAAGCCGCTATGGGGTACTTATTCGATGTCTTTCAGTATAAATAATTCTTACATTGTCCCTAATTTATTTTCAGATCCCAATTATGTCCTTATCAAAAAATATTCATTTGTTTTGGACGATGAACATTTTTATTAGCTCATTTTTGTTGAATGTCTGTTTTCCTTATGCTATTTTTCTGTGAGCCATTTTTTTCTCCTCGGGTCATTGGGTTCACTAATGGCATCTTTTCTGCTGTCTTTATTGGTAGATTCGAGGATTCCCCACCATCAAGATCTTTCGTAAAGGAGAGGAGCCAGAGGACTATCAGGGGGGACGTACCCGATCTGACATCGTTGCTCGTGCCTTGGACCTCTTCTCTGATAACATCCCTCCTCCAGACCTTCAAGAGGTGTGTGTTTTCTCTTCTATTTTTATCATATTAAAGAATATGGTGTAACTAATGTCTATTATTTGGTTACACTTTGTTTTAAGGTGTCCTTATTACAGTGTAATTATACATTTAAGTACTGAGTAATATTAATGAACTACATGTGCTTACTAGAGGGTTAGGATTAGGGTTTGGTTTAAGGTTTGTTGCATGCAATTATGCATAATTTATCGTTAGTTTATAATAGGTATAGTTTGGTTTATATTCATGTGGTGTTTATTTCATTTAGATTTTGAGTGAAGAGGTTTTGAAGAAGACCTGCGAGGACTATCAGCTGTGTATCATAGCGGTGTTGCCTCACATTCTAGACACAGGTATGATACAACGTCAACCTAAAACACATCAAATGATTTCATCAAAACTATTGTTTTTAAGAAGTAAAATGTGAAAATGACAAGCCTCTTAAACAGTCATTTCACTAGGGATGCACAATATATTGGTGCCATATTGGTTATAGGTTATTGGATGATGATGATGATGATATCAAAGAATTATTATTATTATTATTATTATTATTTGATTATTGGATATTTAATTGTGCATGGTCATTTTACTTTATTTTTACATTTAGATTACATTTGCTGTCATCAAACATTCACTTGTAATCTTTAGAAAATCTCAAAATTATTTTTTTTTTTCATACTGTACATTAAAATGCGGTGATGCTTCAATTCACTTGTTGCATTTAAATTGATTAAATTTAGTTTAAATTAAAAAAGATTTTTTTTTTCTTTACTAAAATAGTATAGAATTTTAATATCCACCATTTATTAGATACCAGTTGTAACCTAAAAATAATTGTTCGTAATTATTTTAATATGAATATATGATTTAAAAAAATTATTTTTATTCGCAATGGTCATTTGTAAGTGATGACTTCATTTTCAACTTACTGTGTAAGACACCAATATGTTAGGAACATATGATTGATGGTTAATATACAGTGCAATTTTAGTATTATATATTATTGCAGTTTTTATTAATTTACATTTTTATTTTGCTTTCATTTTAGTTTACTGACGTTTGAGTAATTGTCATTATTTTTCGTTTTAGTTTTATATAATATAATATAATATAATATAATATAATATAATATAATATAATATAATATAATAATATATATTTCTATGTAGCTTTTTTTTTTCCAGTTTTAGTAATTTTAATACTTGTTTTATTTCATTTAGTTGGCAATATTTCTAATTTTCATTTGTTTATCATGTAATTATTTAATTTTCAATTAACCACCAATTTGTACTAGTTCTAGTAAACAAAAACAGTAGTATATCCATATATCGGCATTGGCCGATATATGTTAATTTTTTATGTAATCGTTATCGGCTCAATGAGAAAATTTAGCCGATATAATAAAGCCGATTTTTCCTTCAGGTGAGACACTTCAGATGTGCACTGTCCACAATGATGGTTATGAATTGCTTGAAATATGATTGAAATAACTTCAAAAAGGAAAATACAGTTAAGTACAACGTACAATGCAAGTCTGTCATATAGGCTACATAATATTGTAATGAGAACATTATAATTGTGTGCTTGGGACATGGCTTTTAATGGTGAGACTTTTGTTTTTGTTATCAGGCTCTCAAAAATTCTATAAATTTTCATTCAGATTTATCAGCCAATATATTGGCTGATAAAAATAATATATTAAAATAATATTGGCTTTCAAATATAAAGAATTATCGGTTATCTGTATCTGCCAAAATTTTCATATTGTTGCATCCCTAAATAAGCAGCAACGACAACACTGTTAATTTGATTTTTCTCTATGCTTGCAGGTGCATCTGGAAGAAACTCTTACCTGGACGTGATGAAGATGATGGCAGAGAAATACAAGAAGAAGATGTGGGGGTCAGTATTTTCAGCATCATCCAGAATACAAGTTGAGATCAGCCTGCCCATAAATAACACCAGTACATGTCGCTGCTTGTGTGGCAGAGACGAGACTTTAGGGAATAGAGATCGGGATGCAGTCATACACGTCTCACTCTTTCCTCTCTCTACAGTTGGTTGTGGACTGAAGCAGGGGCACAGATGGAGCTAGAGGCCTCTCTGGGAATCGGTGGATTTGGCTATCCCGCCATGGCAGCCATTAATGCTCGCAAGATGAAGTTCGCTCTGCTTAAAGGCTCATTCAGTGAAACGGGCATCCACGAATTCCTCAGGTAACAGAAGGCTGGAGTTTATATTACTGGGAAACAAGTTACATCACAGAGACTGTTAACATACAGTAGATTTAAGGTGTTGTTTATAATGGCCCTTCTAACTGTCAGCCTGTTTTATGTTGTTAAACTATTAATGTCTTTATTTATGCAGGGAACTTTCTGTTGGCCGTGGCTCCACTGCTACGGTGGGAGGCGGAGCTTTGCCTAAGATCAACACTGTGGAGCCTTGGGATGGGAAAGACGGAGTGGTGAGTAGAGAGTACACTGAGAGTGGATGGATGTCATCCTTTCCTGTTCTTAACCCCCTTTTTTGGCCTTTCCTCAGTTGCCCATGGAGGATGACATTGACCTGAGCGATGTGGATCTGGACGATCTGGAGAAGGATGAGTTATGAGCCTGGTCTAAACCACTCTAGACCTCTGAGACCCAAATGCTGCCCATGTCTTCTCTCCCATGGATGAGGGGATGGTTGGGACATGAACTTCCTTAAGACTCCTAAAAACATACAAATAAAGCAAATGGTTGTGCAGCTTTTTAAAAGAAAACATCCCCCTGTTAGTTTAAAAATGACGCTTTTCAGTATGTACATCACGATTGAGCTACGCTCTGCCTCAATTCCTTCTTCACTTTTGGTGACTGATTGGATCTTTCAATCAGCTTGATGAAGGAGAATGTGGCTCTGTGATTATCAATCACTTGTTTCCAGTGAGCAGATGTCACACAGAGGCTCTTCATAGGACACTTTCTAATATCTGTTTCATTGACTAGATTTAATCCGATGGTACTGGTCTTTCTGTTAATGAGATAAACCAGTGGTTATTTATATCAGCCTTTCTGTGATTTTCAGCAGCTCATTTCACTGGAGTTACGAGAAGCCTAACGTTTCCATTTTCACCCTTTATCCCTCTCATGTGAGTTTTTTTTGTTCTTTTTTCCTATTTGTTTTTAAATTGTGTTACTGAAAAGAATGTCAGCCAACCTGTATCCCAGTTTGCCCATTTGTCTTGTGTGCTAGACCGGGTGTAATGTGGGCATCGTGTAGATTTTTCTTACACAGCTTTGTTTTGAAAGAAAATGTTTTTGTTATGAAAATAAAACAAAAATAATAAATTGACTTGTTTTTATTACCACAGAAGTAACTCTGATAGACACCAGAGGCCTATGAATCAGTGGTTTATTGAGACATCATGCAGACAAATACACTGTTCAGTTGTAAAGATACAACATTCAGATTCGCACTGACGCTTTGGCTTGACAAAAATATGGCTGGACATCCAATCCCAGCTGCAGTATACAACCTTTTTTTTTTCACAATTAACACTATACAAAATTAGAAACGATTCATAAAGCTAATATATATATCCAGTACAAATATTAGTTTTGGCATTTCACTTCAACAGTCATTTTACAGAGAAAAAAATACTAAGGGAGCACTGAAATACCACACATGCAGAAGAGCAAATTAAGAGCATTATCCAATGTTTCCATTAACAGAAACTTGAAGACACTTAGTATTACTGTTGCATTCCATGGAGCTGCTTATCTAACAGAATCGCTACTGTTAATGTTGACACTGGACTGGTGAAAGGACAAATAGAAACTAACCACCTGTCTGCCATTCTATCTGTGCCATATGTCCAAACGGACAACAGCGTTCAAATATTAATGAGTAGCCTAAAGGCTGATGGTTGCTGGGGGTTTTTTAACCTTAAGGGCAGAAATGGTTGTGAAAGGTTTGTCTGAATTGTTAGAATTGAAACCAAAACGAAGCAGAAAAGTAATTATGAATGATTATATTGTATATTTCTGACCTGCTTATTCTAGCACATCTGTATTTGAAATCTAAAAGCTATATTTGAAATCAAAATACAATTGAAATGAAACCCCAGCACCAAACAGCGGGCATTCATTACTGTTCAAAAGTTTAGTTTCAGTAAGATTTTTTTTTAAAATGTTATTTTTTTGAAAGAAATCTCTTATGCTCACCAAGGCTGCATTTATTCGATCAAAAAAACAGTAAAAACCACAATACTGTGAAATATTTCATACAATTTAAAATAACTGTTTTCTATTTTAATATATTTTAAATTTGTAATTTTTTCCTGTGATTGCAAAGCTGGTTTCAGCAGCCATCTGCTTAATGTTTTTGTGGAAACAATGGATCTTTTTTTTTTTTTTTTCAGAATTCTTTGATGAATAGAAAGTTCAAAAGAACATTTATTTGAAATCTTTTGTAACAATGTAGAAAATGTGATGCATCCTTGCTGAATAAAAGTATTTTCCTTTAAAAATAAAAGCACAAATAAAACTTACTGACCCTAAACTGTTGGCATGTTCTGTTACATACTAAAAGAAGCAATACTTTCCTTTTAAAATAAAGTTGAAGTCGATCATAATTGGCCGGACAGCAGACTGCTCCGAAAGTAGCTAGACTGTACCTGATGCATAAAAACCAAAATCCAACCAAAAAATACCTAGCAAATACTATAGTGATCAAGTTTAGAACACGTCAAGGGAATGTAACTAGTGCTCTGGAGATATTTTAGCTTGCCCGAATGCAAAACAAATGGAATATTTACAAGCAGAACTTCATGGGCCTCATTTATAAAATATTGCGTAGAAACAGCAATAAAACAAAAACCTACATTTGATCTTACAATCATTTCTCAAATGTGCGTACGTGATTTAGAGAACAAAAACTTTGTAAACGCCGCCTAATTAATGTCTTTAACGTATAAAAGAGCACCAGTCAACATCCAAATCCTTTACTTGATAATGGCGCGAGGCAAGAATTGCTTAGATTTCCAAATATCTGCAGTACTCCAACTCTAAAAACTGTGCATACACACGTTTCATAAATGAGGCCCCATGTTTTGGCCTAATAGCCATTCTGGGAATTTGCACGTGGTACTGACTAGTCATTTACACTTTTTAAGTGGAATGCAAACCATTGAAAATATAAATATTTTTAGTCATCACTTAAAGACACCATGAAGTAACTTGACAATTCTGCAGAATCGATCTAGAGAGCATTTGATTTGACAAAAATCTGTGTAATGCAACCAATCATCAGAAGAGCAAGTTTTAAAATGTGAATATCTGCTAAAAGTGGATTTTTGACAACTGAATTCAAGGGGTCTTTCAAATGTTGACCCAGCCCAGACATTATGACAGCTCAGCAATGCCATTGAAAAACAGAATTACATCAAAATAAAATCAGGCTGGAATATTGATGAAACAGGTGACGACCCATGAACAAGGAAACTTTTAAAGCAGGAAATTTATCATTGATGATGCCATCAGCTACCTTTCAAATAATCTTGTCTTTTCAGTGTGCATGTGAGTGGTTGCCTGTCAGCTGCTTTTAAGACCTGTATTTATAACTGTCGAGAGGTGCTTTGGTCAGACTGCAGTAGTCTGACGATAGAGGGGTCGCTCTTGGCACCTTTGATGAATTCCTCCAGAGACAGTCTGCCTATAGATTTGAAAAAACAACAAAAAAGTTATTTTGTTAATTTCCAAGAGTAACGTTTCAGTGGTGGTCAAATATCCTGGAACTTAAATAAATTCTAAATATGGCTTAATGGTTCATTTGTGTGTCAGTGGTTGTCATGGACACTGTGAAAAATGATTTTCTTAACTAGTATTTTTGCCTTGTTTTCCAAATCTTAACATCATTAAAGCAAGATGAATATTCTTGGAAAGCAAAGTTACATAAGACATTAAAAACACTAAATTTGGCTTAAGAAAAAACGGTTTGGCAATTGGGTAAGAAACGTAGGAAAACTACTTTCAAGATAAATCTTGATTCCTTACACAATTTTGCTTCTCAAGAATCGTGTTTTAAGAATATGTAGATATTTATACTGTAAATCAAAGACAATATAGAATTGTTGGTAACACTTTACTTGAATGGGTGTGCATAAGACTGACATGACACCTTCATAATCATGACATGACACGTGTCATGAATATGAAGGAGGTTTTATGAATGTTTATGACAACTGCCATTAAGTGTCATTCGCTCAATTATGTCATTTTTAATGCAAAGATGACATTGTTTGAGATGTCCGAGTTATGACAACTTGACATAAACCAATACATCGTAACCTGTCAGTGTCTTTGTCATGACAACTTGACATCATTTAGCTTTATGGGTTAACATTACATTAAACTGACATGTAGTTGGTTTTGACATGAGGCCATTATAATAGATCATAAATATGTATCTTGAGCTCAAGTACAGTGGTACAAATTGAACTTGTCATTAAAATGTCATTAAGTGACAATACTCTGACATAATTTTATAACAGTGTCATGACTATTTTTCATTTCATGTTTTTTTTTTTGTTTTTGTTTTTTTAAGTTTCCTCCAACAGAAGGTCAGATAATAGACAATTTCAAATTTCGTAAAAAAGATGACACTGTTATAAATTAATGGTAACACTTTATTTTAGGGTCTTTTAACTAGTTGCTTATTACTATTAGCATTCATATGGCTAAAATATTGGCTGTTTATTAGTACTTATAAAGCACATATTAATGCCTTATTCTGCATGATCTTATTCTACATTCTTAATCCTACCCAATACCTAAACTTAACAATTAACTATAATAAGCAGTAAATTAAGAGTTTATTGAGGGAAAAGTCATAGTTAATCGTTTATATATGTGCTCCCTATACTGAAGTGTTACCAAAATAATGTAATGTAATGTTAACCCATAAAGCTAAGTAGTTTTTTAAGTTTGATAATTAATCTGCTATGTCATGTTTATGACAGGTTATGATGTTTTGCTAATGTCACGTTGTCATGACAAAGACACTGACAGGTTATGATGTGTTGGTTTATGTCAAGTTGTCGTAACAAAGACATCTCAAACAATGTCATCTTTGCATTCAAAATGACATAATTGAGCGAATGGCACTTAATGACAGTTGTCATAAACATGCATAAAACCTCCTTCATATTCATGACACGTGTCATGTCAAGATTATGAAGGTGTCATGTCAGTCTTATGCACACCCCTTCAAGTAAAGTGTTACCGAATTGTTTTGCAGTGCAGTTTCTATGACATTTTGCGCGGTTTAACTTTAAGAGTCTATATAAATATTATCAGTGAGTGGGAGACGGATCTCAGGAGGCGTACCATCGTTGTCCGTGTCCATCTGTCGGAATATCTTATCTGTGCGTTTCTCTGGCGTTGATTCATCCTCGGGCATCTTCATCACAGATGACACCATTTTGTAAATTGCCTGTGAAAATTAATGGAACTGTGTGTCAAAACATATGGTAGTTTGCTGTCACATGCAAAGGTTTCAGTTTTCAGTAACAACACATTTGATAAGACTGTCATTATAATGCTACAACTGATAGTCAAAAGTATCAGTTGCATAACGCAGCTGTCACTGTCACAGCTTCAGTCAACATTTTATATCAGTGTAATCAATGCAAATGATCATAAGCCTGTTTCTCTGCCAGATACATTTAATGTCACTTTCAGATATTGTTTTATAGCGTGTCCTCTGTTGCAGGTGTAAAAGAGCCATCTATGTTATTAACATGGAGAGTCAACAGTCCCTTTGAAGTAGCGAACAAAGCCTTTGTGTTTGGTCACCATTTGTGGCAAGACCATATGGCCTGTGGAACACTTGATTGAGGAGATCTGTTTATTCAAGGAGGTCTGTATCACCAAACATTAGACTGAGCCAATATTGATATGGAACAAGCTGCTCTAAAAACAATGGCTCGCCAGCTAAAATACAGAAATGCAAATGAAACCAAAAATACTAAAAAGTAAATAAAAAATACCTCACCTGTACGATCTCCAGCATTTCAGCTCGGCTGATGTATCCGTTGCCATCCAGATCGTACATGCTGAAGGCCCAGCGGAGCTTCTGCTCCAGGCCTCCGCGCGAGGTCACGCTCAGAGCGATTATGAACTCCCGGAAGTCGATTGTGGCGTCGCCGTTGGTGTCGAAGGTGCGGAACACGTGCTCCGCAAACTTCGAAGCATCACCGTAGGGAAAGAAATTGGCGTAGATCTTCTTGAATTCCTCTACCGTTAGGTGGCCCGACGGACAGTCCTTCAGGAAGCCGCGGTACCACTCCTGCAGCTCGTGGTCCGTGAACTCGGTGTTCTCCCGCAGGTCGTTGAGGACCTCGGGTCGCAACTTGCTGTTCTGTTTACCCATGATGAAACTCTCTCGCAGGCTTTTCCCAGACCCTTGCTGCTCCCTGTCAGCACAATCACAAAGAAATAAAGTAGCTACTTAGATATTTTCAAACCCAAATTAGCCTTTTTTATACATTCTGCACAAGCCACAATAAAGAGATTCACATTTCCTCTGCCAGATGTAGGTTTCAGAATAATGGAAAACGTGTTACCCTTCCAAATTGAGGGAGTGGATCATGGTATCCATGGAAACCATTTAAAACCTTGTTAAGGTGAGAATTTATTGACTCCTTCACAGTGGGGGAGCAGGTGGGGTAAAGCAGGGAGGGCACTGAGCAGCATTCAGGGAGGCTCATATGAGGGCATAACTGTCACCAGACCACCTTAGCAACAATCAAGACGGCGTGGGTTACCAGGGAGATGAAGAAGAGATGTTATTTTTTTGCATGTGTGTGGGTAATTTGGAACGGTTGGTGTCTCTTACTGTACATGAGCCTGTGCTTGCGGCGTTAAGAGGGGGCAGAGTGTGAGGCACTGCTCGTTCTATTTAAACAAATCATATAAAGACCATATAAATGGTGAGGTGGCAGGGACTGAAATTTAACGATAGGTTATATAAGCTACATGGCCATATGCACTTATTCTCTCTTTCTTTTTACTACTTCTCCATTCTTTGTTTTTTATGTTCATATTTCTGAATCTTATTTTAGCATTAGGGACGCCCCTATTTTTGTCTGGAAATATTCATTTATTAATTGATTATTAATCATTAATGTATTCAAAAAAACATAAAAAAATGCAGTTGCTAATGCACTGCTAAAAATCATCTTAAAATCAATTCATGACCAAAAAAGTTATGTGGTTCAAGCAACATACAATAATATCATATTGCAGACCTTCATGACTGTGTGTTAAAGTCATAGGGCTCTTCTTCTTCTTTTTTTTTATTAAAGGTGCCCTAGAACTTTTTTTTAAAAGATGTAATATAAGTCTAAGGTGTCCCCTGAATGTGTCTGTGAAGTTTCAGCTCAAAATACCCCATAGATTTTTTTAATTAATTTTTTTTAACTGCCTATTTTGGGGCATAATTAGAAATGAGCCGATTCAGGGTGTGTGGCCCTTTAAATCTTGTGCTCCACGCCCCAAGAGCTCACGCTTGCATTAAACAACATAAAAAAGTTCAAACAGCTAATATAACCCTCAAAATGGATCTTTACAAAGTGTTTGTCATGCAGCAAGTCTAATTGCGTAAGTACAGTGTTTATTTTGATGTTTACATTGATTCTGAATGAGTTTGATAGTGCTCCGTGGCTAACGGCTAATGCTACACTGTTGGAGAGATTTATAAAGAATGAAGTTGTGTTTATGCATTATACAGACTGCAAGTGTTTAAAAATGAAAATAGTGACGGCTCTTGTCTCCGTGAATACAGTAAGAAACGATGGTAACTTTAACCACATTTAACAGTACATTAGCAAAATGCTAACGAAACATTTAGAAAGACAATTTACAAATATCACTAAAAATATCATGTTATCATGAATCATGTCAGTTATTATTGCTCCATCTGCCATTTTTTGCTATTGTCCTTGCTTGCTTACCTAGTCTGATGATTCAGCTCTGCACATCCAGACGTTACTGGCTGCCCTTGTCTAATGCCTTTCATAATGTTGGGAACATGGGCTGGCATATGCAAATATTGGGGGCGTACACCCCGACTGTTACGCAACAGTCGGTGTTATGTTATGATTCGCCTGTTCTTCGGAGGTCTTTTAAACAAATGAGATTTATATAAGAAGGAGGAAACAATGGAGTTTGAGACTCACTGTATGTCATTTCCATGTACTGAACTCTTGTTATTTAACTATGCCGAGGTAAATTCAATTTTTGAATCTAGGGCACCTTTAAAGAAAATATTAGTTCAGGTTGTAAAAAATTATAATATTTATTACAAATTCATGGTATTTGTCAATAAATAAATTATATGATGTATTTAAATGTATTTTATTTAAAGTACATTATTACTTGAGGGTTACATTACATTTTAGTTTTTCAAAACCATATGAAACCAACATGAATACAAAAAGTACATTTCCAAGAACTTATAAGAACTTATGTGTTTTAAACTAGACTTTTAAAAGATCTTATACTGCAAGTCACAAGATCGGCTCATTATAAATATAAATTGGTGTTCTTGAGTTCATTATTTCCTGACTAAAATCCATTCTGCCATATATCTCGTGCTGCAACCACAGAGCAACACTGTGACGGACGCTTTTTTCTGCTAAATAAAAAGAAACTCGTGGGTTACTGAGATGGTATGACCTAAAAACCTTTAATTTCCAAAGATGCCATAAATATCTATTTATATATGCACAAATTATTTCAGTTAAAGCTACACATTCTCAATGAGGTACTAGTTTACCACTTTACCCAATAAAAAGACATTTTATAGGTATTTTAGACTTGGTGCTCTAGATATGTCCACCTCTTCAGAAAATGGCTTTGACCGTTTGCTTAGTTTGTCAGGGCCATCAAAAGGGTGGCTCCTCCCTTGGCTGGAGTCACATGGGTGAAGCTACTGGCCTGGCAGCACGCAGGCAGACAGACATAAACATGGGCGTAGCTTGCTGCTCCCTCCCTCTTTTCCCTCAGACACTCACCAAGCCACAAGAAACCCAGAACTTTCCATTCTGAAGGAAAAAATGTAAGCTCATGCTGCTGTCAAAATGGAAAAAATCTGAAAAAAGTAGGGTCCCCATAGGCCCTGATCCAACAGAAATAACAACATCACAGGGGGCACGTATATGGAGCTGAGACTCAGGCTCACATATTCATTCTCTGTGAAGAGGAACCAAAATGGAAGACATGATGAGAGGAGTGAGGAGTTGAACACAGCCCTAATTTTCAAAATGCTTGAAAAGCCCTTTGCAAAAAAACTGAATCAGAACAGAGAAAAGTGAGACACATCTTCTCGGATGGAGAGCAGATGGTGTATTACTGTATGCTCCAGTACCTCATGATTCACAAGCATCCTCTGCCACTCAAGTCACAAACCATAATGCTTTACAGGTGGTTTCAGAATATAAACCATACAAGTGGCACCCCAAAGGAAACTGGGAAAACCATATCCACCTTATTTTTTTACGTAAGCAGCTATTTGTAAAATTGAATGTGTATGGCTTCCGGTGCCTCGCTTCCAGTTATTTTTAGCTGTAAAAAAAGCTAGTTATGCTGCTCGATACTGCAAACTTGTATTTCTAACCATATTATCTTAATGTATTCTCTTAAGTATCCACCAATATACTGCACTTCGATATACTTCTCGTTATTTCCCTATAGCGGCCAATGAATTGGAAGTCTCACACATTCACAGAAAACAGCTTATTTCCATATTGAAAAATAAGATGGATAGCTTCTTATATCAACACTGTAAAGAATGACCTCAGGTTTCTTACAGGAATAGTTCAGCCAAAAATGAATCATTCAAATACTAAATGCTGTTCCGAAACTTAATTGAATTGAAGCAATTGAAGGATTCGCTGGTAATTTTACATTCAATTACAAAGAATGCGAAATGAATCCTTGAAGTATCATAAAAGTTGTTTATATGTTTTGTATGGAAGTCTTTTGTATGGCAGCTTTGTGAGAGGAATAGACTGACATTTAATCGTTCCACTAGTTATTCACTGATAGTCTTAAACATACAGGGCCAGTCAGTTGAGTTGAACTAGAGAACAGGATCAGACTGATTCATTCTGAATGGTTAATAAACTGATTCACTGAAAAGATCACCAACTCAAAAGAATAATTTGTTCACAAATCAGACATCGACTTGAACTATCATGAACACGGCAAGCATGATGTCATTATCCCTTACAGTAAATTGAATCTGTTTCTTGCACAAAGCTATTGCATGACCTTGCATTAGTCATATGAACCACTTTTATGATACTTTTATAGGGCTCCAGAGTCCTTTTTAAAGCTTGAAGCTCTAGTCACCATTCATTGTAACTGTATGGAAAGAAATGACCAGTACATTCTTCAGTACAAGTTTTCCACAGAGGAAGGAAAGTTATACGACTTGGAACTCCCTGAGAGTCAGAGTGAAATGATGACAACTATTTCATTTTTGGGTTAACTATCCCTTTAAGGGTGAAAATAAGTTTGGAAATGTACAGTTCAGCCAAGCTTGTGAGTATTTCAATGTTATTTCATTTACTAAAGCTGTCTGTCTAGAAGATTACATTTACATTTGTTAGTTTAACATATTTTCTCTGTTTATCCTAAATGTCAGTTTCTATTACACTGATCCCCGTTGCAGTTTCTTCTCACTGAATGATTAACCCTTGCCTGTTCTCTCTCTGCCATGTCTCTAAAGGGAATATTCAGTCACGGCTCTTATATTGCATCTAATGACTAAACATTCCTTGATGATTTCCACACAAGCCCTAGTTTTCAATTTCACTCCCAGTAGCCTCGGTTGCACAAACTTGTTGTGTTACCCTCCCTTCTCTCATTAAACTATCCCCCATTACAACACTGCCGCTCTGGCAAACGTGAATGTTGTGTCTCGCCACCAGATTCCACACACTCACACAACATATTTTTTTTCACAGACCAGTGTGAAAAGCTATACAGTGCAACTATTGCCCTTAATTCATTTCCAAATAACAGCTTTCATTACACCCCATTCAAATCAAACAGAGATATGTGCCAGGTTGCCACAAGCACAGATCAAATAGCCAGAAAAACGTTACCTGGAAAGAGTGGAACACACTTTGTACACATCAGTGCAATTCAGCATGCAGTTGTACAGTATTCATCTTTGACCCATCATGCATAAAACATCAGCTCAATTAACTGTGTGTGTGTGGGTGTGTGTTGGTGTGAGGCTCATTAAGCCTTCTATTCCCCAATGTGGCCTAACTAAAATGCACCCTGACAGGTGTCAAAAGATCAGTAGAACAGAAAACACAGTTTTTCTACTGCTCCGGCGGACCGTAAAATTACAGGAAAACAAACAATCCGCTTTTACCTTGTCTGAGAATTCAGGGTATTTTTCCCCGAAATAGCTTTTCGCTAAATGTAATGATGTCAAGAGGTCATCCAATATATTTCCCATCATCTTGAGCAGGGAATAAATTTCCCCGAAACAGTTTCACACATTTGCTGGTATTTATCAGAACCAGAACAGACCAGAACTAGGGATGGAAATAGAAATGTAATGTTGACAATGGTTCTGGGTTTGTTCAGATGCTGACGGCAGGCTGGCAGGTATGCCACTGAGATGATTGCAAGGCATCATGGAGAGACTTGATTGGAAAAGTGGGGAATCGACCGCTTACTCCTGCTGTGAAGATCATGCTGTGACCCAGAAGGGGATCATAACAGAGGGGAAATTAAGTATACAAATGACAACTGAATCAGAAGAATAACTTATTGTTATTAGACCATCTACACACTGGCACTGAAAAGACGTTCCACTGCAAATATTAATATAACATAAGAGAACTATCATAAGCAGTGTAACTATAACTATACACCCTGTTTTATTATATAGAGCAACTAACTAAATATTTTCACATATATTGAGTCATTTTACTCTGGATAATCGAGGAATCTAGTGATATATTGCATTAAATTAAATGCAAAGGGTCAAATAGAGCCTCTTAGCACCATAAGGTCAGTTTTCCTGGGCATTAAAACAATCCCATGCTTACATGAATGGATTTTTATGGTGACCTGGCCATGAGCAAAATAAATAAATAAATAAATAAATTTCTCCATCCCAGAAAACAAAACAAAACCACACGTACCATTGTGAAAACTATCGTAGACTGCCAATATGAGACATGAAACCATTATTTAGCCCGAACTGCATTATTTTTGGTACCATAAAAGCTGTGTATTTATTCTCATGGAAATAATGGGTTACAAAAAGCGGCATATGTTGAAAAAATACATTAGAGGCTTAATATAGACATCAACTTACCTCTATGAAAATGACAGAGCTGATATGTCCCCCAATTTGTCAGCTGTAGCCTTAGTCCGTCTGAAGAAGGAGTGTCCTCACAAAACTTTCAACATTTTCGCCATGAAAGAAAAAAACTCACAGAAGCTTGCATATACAAACAAAAACTAAATAAGCTACGCTTACACGTTCAGGTCGATCTTGTACTCTAAAAGTTGGAATGTTGTTTTAATAAAAGGAAAGCGAAAAAGTTAAAAATTGCAGAATATTCTACAGACTCCATAACATCTCAAAGGCGCACTTGAAACCTCATCATTGAGCGAGAGACCTGACACCACACACACAGCTCTGCTCCGCTGTCAATGGACGAGTCCACCACCAGACTGTAGGGGGGACTCGTGTATCTGGGAATGGGATGTCAGTATTATATTTGAGAACGTTCACATTATAAACTCATGTTTCATTTTGGTAGTATCGTTCCGATATGGTTGAAGACAAAAAAGTTGCAAATTAATCATTTCTGAGCACCCACAACGTTATTGTAGGGGTAAAACACTTTGGACGAGTCCGTACACTCCGAAGTGGAGCAGATTGCAATAAAGAACAGTTCTTGGTCGCTAGCGGAAAAGAAATCCCGTACTGGTCTGCAGCTGGATATTATTGGATTTTATGATGATGATGAGAATATATAAAACCGATTCAGCTGTTTAAGGACAGAGGAAACTTTAGAATTGGGAATTTATAGAAAAGAGAAAACTTAAACTTCTCAGTCCATTTCATTGACTCCCATCAGCTAAAATGTAAATAAAGTATAGAAAGGTAATTAAATAATGAAGCTATCTATATAATCTAGTATAAATAGCAGATGCCGTTATATGTTAACTTTAAGATTTTGTTGAATATATTTACCCATCCAGTCCCCAGCAAACCCAGATTAATCAAATCAGCTGATAGGCCTAACTTACATTTCACGTAGTCTATATTGTGGCAACTTTTTAAATAATAATAATAATAAACCATCTAAAATCCAAATTATACCTTGGTTCCTAATTACTAAGTTTACCTGATGTATCATCACCTAAAATAAATATGGATTTGTATTTTATTATTCAGTTATGATGCCTTAAAACATTCTTGAAAGTGACATCATAGCTCAAAATGACCATTTAAATCAGATTCTCGCGATTCCAAAAACATTTTTACAGGTTACTTTAGCCTATACAATTATAGCATTCATAGGTTTGACATGGACAATATGTTCGACATCTCCACCAGGAGGCAGCAGATGTTGCCTTTTGATTTCTAATACAGCCCAAATCGTACATAGCTTGTCATATTTCAGTGTTAGATTAGGCCACTGATTTTTCCAGAATATATAAAAACAGTCTGTTTTTTCACTACAGTCAGGTATAATTTCCAAAACACTATTATTTCCTAAAAATTTATAAGAGTAGCTCTAGGTCTATATAGAAAATGTATGTCCTCTCCTAAAATTCATGTTGTGATTTTGAAACGTTATGCAATGTGATCAACTGATTTAATCAGTAAAGGCTTGTTGACATACAAAGACCCTTTAATCTAATTTTTTTATTATTTGAAAAACAAATTAGACACCTCATAAAAACACTCATGATCTCTGATCTCTGATTGTAATGATCTTTGCTCCTGTTATATAAATAACAAGGCATTGTCATTGCATGAATCAGCTATGAGTCTACACTATCAAAACTTATTTTATGTTTTTATAATATTTGTTTTTAATATACATTTAGATTTCTTAGCTGAATGGACCCCAGACTGAAAATCTAGGCTACCTCCCATGTTTACAAATGATTCTTGAGATTGTGAGATGCATGATGACATTGAGCTGAAAAACAAACAGTTAATATTGACAGATATAATGTACCTCAGACACAGAGGGGCAATGGCCTTTATGGTCACTCCATGGAAGCGTGCCGATATCTCTAGACCATTTTGACTCCATAATTTTTTTTCTGCTGAAAAACAGTTTACACAACAAAATCAAATTTAAAATAAATGAACACACAATAAATTAATTATGAAGCTATTTTTTTATGTTTAGATATATTATCATCAGCAGCATATAAAATGTACGAATTAATCATTTGGATTTTTGAATTTATCAACGGAATCTACATTTCAAAAGAATAAAAATAAACTAATAGGACAATTCTTCATGTGGCAGCCTGAAAATTCTATCACTCAATGTTCTACATCTTAAAGTCCAGCTTTCAGAATTTTTTTTTTTTTTTTTTTTTTTTTTCTTAGGATCTGATTTGAAGTTTAACTACAGAACAAACAGTATGATGGATATTGGGTCTGAGATGATCGATTTTTGTCTGTTTATTTGGCATAAAATCAACCACATATTAGATCAGTGCTGCCAATATCAATATCAAATTGCAAGAAAATATCTCCACTTCCAAAAATAGGTTAAAGGGATAGTTTACTCAAAAATGAAAATTCTGTCATCATTTACTGACCCTCAAGTTTTTCCAAACCTGTATGAATGTATTGCTTCTGCTGAACACAAAAAAAAAGATATTTTGAAGAATGTTGGTAACCAGACAGCTGACAGTAGCCATTGACTTCCATAGTATAGAAGTCAATGGCTACTGTCAACATGACTGGTTATCAGTATTCTTCAAAATATCTTCTATCTTCTTCAAAATATCCATACAGGTTTGGGACAACATGAGTAAATGATGACAGAATTTTCATTTTTGGATGAACTATTCCTAGTTTTAAACTAACCTTAGTATAGAAGTCAATGGCTACTGTCAACATGACTGGTTATCAGCATTCAGGGATGGGCAAAAATACATCAAAATGTATTTTAAATTAAAATACAAAATACCTTAATTTTAAATGTATCAAAATAAACTACAAAATACAGCAGCCAAACCATGTATCAAAATAAACTACTGTATTTTTGTATTTTGAAAATATTTTTACAAGGGAGCATGAAATTTCTTTGCAAACATTCTATCAGTTGGCCTATTTGATCTATCCCTTCACCATTACACTGACTTGATTAAGTAAACAATGTTTGATAGCACCAGCTTTTCTCTGCCCGAGTCATGCAATAAATGACATATGCAACCAGTTAAAGGCACAAATATGTAGGATTTTTAGATTAAAATATTCAAAAACCACTAAAACAATGTTAAATTTTTTGTTGACTTGTGTACTTACATTATATTCTAAATCCAGAGAAATAAGCAATTTTAACCAGGACACACACCGTGTCCGTGTGTCACCTATCAATGACATCATTACCCTGGATTTCCAATTTTATTTTGTCGAAAAGCCATGGAAACATCAAAGACACTGTAGTACTGTATATTATGAGTTTTATTAGACAGGGAAGCAACTGTTTGGATACATTCATCGACAGAAAACTCATCACGTTATATCGCTTAACACATTCAGGGCCAGATTTACTAAACTGGGCAAATTAGCATGAGAGCGCAATTCCACAAATGTGTTGATGGGAGTGGCAAGTTTTGCACGTGATCTGCTGACATGCAAATATAGGCCAACATAGCTTGGCAAACGATATGTTCGGATAAGGTTTTACTCTGGCATTTCAAAGAAATTAATAATCCTTCTTCCACGCGCTCTCTGTTGTCTGCGGTGTCTCCTCCTAACAGTAACAATTGCAGCCATGTCACAAAATGGGTTCAGACATGCTTTTTTAGGGCGTTAAATAATGATGTAAATACCAGTAAAGTGACTAGCGCAAACATTAGTAAATCGCATTGTGTGATTCATTTAAGTACTCTCCTCCCATAAGTTTTGCATCTGAAAGGGAAACTCCTAAAAATGCATATGCAATAAGGTCAGCCGCAAACACAACTCAGTTCACGCGTTTTCAGCGCTAATTTTATACAGCATGTTTTTAGTAAATCCCGACAGTAGTTTTTTAACACCAAAAGAGGGTTTGTGCTGTTAGTAAATCTGGCCCTAAGTCTTTTTGTTTGAATCTCGTTTTCTTGATTTATCATGAGTACCATGTTTTATCATGACTAATATCGATCTAGCTTACTGCAGTGTGCAACAAGTGTCTCATAGTAGCCGCTGAGCGAACGCACAGAGTAGCACTATACCAACTTTCAACACACAAATGTATCTAATATGATAAGCAGCGCTGCTTTACCCTACGTGCACATGACCGAAAGAAGCGAAAGCGGCGACTGTGGCATAATAAAAGATCCGCTGCTGTCGAGCTGTGTGTCGCACTCGTCTCTCATTAGTAATCGCTCCAGTGGGCTCGTTACTGCTCTCACAGCATTCGGTCCTGCTCTGCTTCATACTACAATAACGTTAATAATATCTCCATGAACATGATTTCTGCCTGAGTCCTGTCAAGATTCTTTTCCACCGGCTGTAGACGTGAAGACAATACATCCCATGATTCCTTGAAATCAAGGTGTCATCGAGCTTCGCCTTTGTTTTGAATGAGCGATATTTAGAGGCAAAAATGTACATATTGTGGCTTTAACAGAACAAATATTCACATATCCCTGTGATCTCCCAGATGAAGGTTAGTTTTGAAGTAACCTTCATCTGGGAGATCACAGGGATATGTGAATATTTGTGAATCTGCGAATGACTCATAATTGTATCCTAATTTAGTTACTTGGTGTTTGGTAATGAAGGGCCTACTTTGCATCAGCAACACTGACTCAATGACAAACAAGTCATTCATAAGAAGACAACTCATGGCACCTGTTTTCATAGCAGCTAGTTTTAAACCAATTAATCATTTGATTGTTAATCATAAATATAGGGGGTTGCTGCTCGGTAATGTTTTCAAGAACATTATGTAAATTGGTGTATTATTTAGCCTAGACTACCAAAATGAACACCAAAACTTAACATGAACTGTTAAAAATTATAGCAATTCATGCTAAAATTGATGGAAAGCTGGCAGCCTGCATGTTTCTTGACCACCTTCTTCCATATCAATTTTCTGTTCTGATTGCAACAAGTCTCTGCAAACTATAGAGTAGGCACCAATCAGAGGCTGCAATTTTATGATGTCATCATGTAGACTACTTACAAAGTATTTTACAGTATTTTAAAAATACAAAACACTAAAGTATTTTGATACAAAATACAAAGCCATTTCCATCGACCCTATCAAATACAAATTACAAAATACTATTTTGTATTTGAAATATACATATGTACGTATGTATCATAAATACTGCCCATCCCTGTCAGCATCCTTCAAAATATATTCTTTTGTGTTCAGCAGAAGAAAGAAACACATACAGGTTTGGGACAACATGAGTAAATGATGACAGAATTTTCATTTTTGGATGAACTATTCCTTTAAGGTTATAGTTTTAAACTAATAAACTACTTCAAAATTGAAAAAAGTGAAAAAATGAACTCTTACCACCTTTTGTCTTCACTGTATCTTGCAGATTAAATGCATGAAGCTGCAGTATACTGCATCTAGACATGCACAGTCTGTGGATGAAGTATATCTATTGCACAGCATGTCCATCATATTAAGCAATTCCCAGTCCCATTAAATAGAAGGCCCTGGACTTATCAGTTTTGAAGTTGCCAAAGTATCTAACATAAAACTGAAAGTCTATGAGTCTGCTGGACGACAAAAATGCATTATATTAAAATTAAAGGACTATGATTACAGTTCATATGACTAACAGAACACAACTATCATGGAGGACTTTAATCACCAAAAATATATCTTGTTCAGCAAGAAGATCCATGACATTATCTATTCAAAATGGTAAGCAACTTGCTTCCTAAGACAAGAGATAAGCTCATCAATGCAGGAACGAAGGTTGGATCCAACTCAAATGTCCCGATCAAAGTTCGCGCAGCATGAAAATAAACAAATGTGTCTGCTAAAATGAATGTATATGCTATCAAACAAAGGAGTCAAGGAGTGTTTGAGCATATGTGTCATTACGTATGTACCCATTTGTTTGTGAATGAATAAATATGAAAAATATGTATTTAACTGTAAAATTATTCATAAATATTCATAAGCTCATATGAATAGGTTTTCATGATTCATTCCTTTTGACACTTGCCATTTCAGATTAGTATAATCATTTTTACACTACATTAAAATGATTCTTTGCCTGTTTAATATATGTGCTACCATTATTGCACAACACAGTATTCCAGAACTGTTCATGCTCAAACACTTATCGGAAACCTGGCCGTAATCAGAGTAAGTGCTGATAAAGGTGTGTTACAAACCTCAAATGTTTCTGAGGCAATACACTGTACATTCTGTACTGCTGCTTCATCTTTTTTTTCTTTTTTAACCTCAACGCAAGCTTGGTACTATTGATTTAGCATTTACAGCACAATAGACCAACATGATAGTCCCAAATGGTTCAAATTATAACCTGAATAAAGAAAACACATTGTTATTATTATTATATCTATAATAATTATAGTAATAATATTAATAATAATACTTTTATAACATTTCTATAAAATCACTGACAAAGTAACCCATGCAAACACTCACAAAAGGGCTTTTATTTATAGTCTATTTGATTAGATAACAGTTATCATACAGTAGTTGCCCAACTGTCTGTGTTTTATAATGTCATTATCTCTCTTGTACAGTACTGTATTGAGGTCAGGTTCACACATTTATCCAACAGCTATGAATAATGTCTTGCTCAGAGACTGATAAAAGTGTGTGTAGAATTAATAACCATGTTAATGAGGGAATGAGTCTATCAGCGTCTGCATTCGTGCCTGCATACAGCATATGTGCAATATAATGTATCTCTGTTTTAAAGGTCATTGATCAACAGTAATGCTGCCCTAACACACAACCTGTAGGCCTACAGGAAAAAGAATTATATAATATTCTTAGATATTTGACTCTATAAGAAGCATCAAGATCTCAATGTGATGTTAGGACAAAATCAGATAATGCAAAAGAATACTTTTTTAGGAGGTTTTATTTTCACTATTTTATATAGGCCTGTTTACGCATTTAAGCTTGCTTTTTCTTTTCTTTTTCTTTCAGTTAACGGCTTAAAAATATTTAGGCTAATGTAATTAATGCAGCATCTGTTTTTTTCCTGGCATCCATTGGCTGCACTCCAGTATATGACCACGCTATCATTCATTCAAGAGCTATTAAACAATTCAAGCGCGATAAGACGCAAAAAAATAACTCAAACTCTCTGTGAAGCAGATCTCTATGAACACCCGAAACACCCGCACAGAATACCACTTCAGACAGCATGCCGGTGCCAGTTCTTTTTCGCACGTGAAGGGACAAAAACATACAAAATTATGTAAAAAAAAGTCCCATTTTCGAGTATCCTCATAAGAACAGTTTTAAATGTGTTAAAAAGTGTTAAATGAACATAAAGAGTTCATTAAAATAGGATGTGTATCAGATACACTGCCCCAGGTCTTAACATGACAGCAGCCTAATAAACCCGCCTAATAAATATTTAGCAGCCTAATAAATATTTTGTGTCGAATCATGATTCAGATCGCGTATCAAACCGTCAAACTGCTGAAATCACTTGACTTTGGCACTCCGAACCCCTGATTCGACACAAAGGATTCATAACGCTCCGAAGCTTCATGAAGCAGTGTTTTGAAATCGGCCATCACTATATAAGTCATTATTTTGTTTTTTTGGAGTACCAAAAATATTCTCATCGCTTTATAATATTAACATTGAACCACTGTACTCACATGAACTGATTTAAATATGTTTTAGTACATTAATGGATCTTGAGAGAGGAAATGTCACTGCTGGCTATGCAGGCCTCACTGAGCCATCGGATTTCAACAAAAATATCTTAATTTGTGTTCTGAAGATTAACGAAAGGTCTTACGGGTGTGGAACGGCATGAGGGTGAGTAATAAATGACATTATTTTCATTTTTGGGTGAACTAACCCTTTAATATTATCAAAAAACAAAAGACAAACACAAAATCACTTACTGCTGTTGACTGAATAACTTTTGCAGCTTTAATAAGGATTAACCAATACTCTCAGAAAAACG
Source organism: Megalobrama amblycephala (assembly GCF_018812025.1). Taxonomy (NCBI): domain Eukaryota; kingdom Metazoa; phylum Chordata; class Actinopteri; order Cypriniformes; family Xenocyprididae; genus Megalobrama; species Megalobrama amblycephala. The sequence goes on from NC_063054.1 coordinate 23,989,876, forward strand.
GTACAGCACTGTCACTGGGGCAGTACCCTAAGGTACAAAAGTGAAAAGGTACATCTTTGTACCTTACTTACCCCTAAATGGTACATATTAGTACCTTAAAGGTACATACTAATACTTTAAAAGTGCATATTAGTACCTTAAAAGTACATTTTAGTACTTTAAGGTACACATTAGTACCTTTTTACTTTTGTACCTTATAGGTACTGCCCCAGTGACAAGCTCTGTACCTTTATTTCTGACATTTATGCAATGAATCTGTGCAGTGTTTATTAAGATATTTCTCAATTTATGTTAGATCTACCAGAAAATCTTAAAGCACTGTTTACAAGTTTATATGGGTCAAAAACAACGAAAACAATAACTTTAACTATAAACCATAACTGTAGAAAAAAACTTTGAGCTCTGAGCTCTGATATATTAAAGGCACAGGTAATTGTGACATCAGTTATGTATGTGAAGATTGTTTTAAGTTCACTTAAATTAAAAGTTGTTATATTTTTAAAAAATCCATTAAAAAATGATAGCTTTCAATTATACTGTAAAATTGAGAAAACAATTCAACAGATAGATCAGTATTAGTAATGGTATCAGTGATACTGACTTTCTTTTATAGTGCTTAGTAAAAAGATGCCATTAAACAAATATTTAAAATATACTGTCTTTATGTTGTTTCTAGATTTATTTTGGAGATTCAATGTGAAAGTATACAATATAGATATATTAAAAACTCTGATGAAAGGTGAGATTAATTACCGGAAAAATGTGTGATTAATTTTTTTTAATTGATTAACAGCACTAATTTATCTAGTATATTCTTTTCCTTTATCCATTGAAAAACACTGTATGTCCAAAGATGACACGAAATTAGTGTCCCTCTCTCGTGTCCCTCACACATCTTATGTAAGTTAGCAAAAACATGTCTCTCAATATCTGAACCTTGATATCTCAGTGGACTTTTAAACAAGCGTTCACGATAAAATGGTATTGCTGTGTGCTCTCCTTTTCTAACTAAAAGACTGATTTGCTTTTTATTTAACCAAATATTGAATGAATATAAAAGAGAAAACTGAGCTAAACACTTTTTTTTTTTTTTTTTTTTAAATATATGTTTTAGTGTTAGTTGCTCTGACAGAAGGAGGTTCAAGGTTAAGAGGTTCAGCTGACATAAAAAGTTGGGGAATGCAATTCATATAAATATGAAATGATGTGAATTGATTGAGCAGGATTGAATGGTTGCAGTGTTGAGCAAATACTTCTTAAAAGTGTAAATCCAGAGATCAGATTCTGTGTGGGTCTCAGTTTTCAGTGATAAGCACATATGGCTGGTGTATGTGTGATTCCACAAACCTGAAAGACCTTCTGAAAGTATATAAGCAGGCTAAAGAGTAGTAGTGGGATCAATGAATTATGAAAAAATCAATGAAACAATGAAAAACATGTAATCATGAAAGAAATCAAAAAAGCAACTGCCATCTGATTACAAGCATTTTAAAATGTAATATAATCTAATTCAACCTTTCCAGTCAAAACATATGGCAAAAAATGAACACAATTCATTTCTCCAAAAGCACTTTTGAATGAATTTTGATCACACACCTCTAAGCAATCAATACATAAAATGTTCTTTATCACAATATCTTCCTCGTGATGATTATAATGATGTGTAGGGATCAGTTTTAGAATCATTTTTTGTCAAATGTGATGAGTATTTACCCACAACAGAAAATAAGAGGTTAGTGGATAAAGTAAACAGGACAAAAGGGCAGAAGGTTTAATCATTTATTTCAGTGTCTATATCAGTTTAGTCATGTCTGATTGGTAATACCCTCAGAAAAGGATGTCAATGGACTGGAAATGCTGTCTAATAAATATGTGGGTCTAAGATTAGTAATTCTTCTTTTGGTGCTTAATGTCCTACTTTGCATCATCATAAGTAAGAAGACATGAAAGAGACAGGCTTCTGCCATCACATTTTCATAAGAGGAGCCGCATGGAAGTTGTTGAGATGCTACATGTTTAAAAGGTAAATTAGAATTTTTTTTTTTTTTTAATAATTATTGACCTTTCAGTCATGCAATGAGTGTTCATTTTTAAATACATAAAATTGTGAAAAGGGTAGATGAATTAAACAAATCAATTTTCTCTGTATATCAATAAGAGGTTACACTGAATCGAGGAATGCACTAAATGAATCAATTAATCAACCCAAAAGAGCAAGCAAAGCAAGTGTCCCTTGAAAAAGCATTTTCTCTCTATTTGAAAGAGCATTGACATTACATGAAAGAGTTGCCTTTGTCCTGCCACAGAGGCACAACATATGAACTTTGGAGTGGGGACTTTACTTCTTGCAACTGCTATCTCTCCTCCCATTCCTACAGGAACTGCCTTAATATATAAGGCCATTGACAGCAGTAATACAGCAGATTCCATCTCAATACGCAACGATCTAAGGAAAGAGCTTAACTGAACCCATCATGGGGGACACTAAGCTCTGCCTTTGGCTGCTTCTATGCGTAATAGCCGTGACAAGTAAGTACTATTAAGGATTTGTTACTGATGGAATTTGTTTAGTAATATACTTCTTAATAATATATTTGCCAGAATGTTGTTGTAAATAAGAATGAATTCTCATGTGTCTTGCCTGTTTAATATATATAAGTAAGTAAGTAAGTAAGTTTCATGCTTCAGTTCTAATCATACTTATTTGTTTTTATGCTATGGAAAAAAATATTTTTGTAGGCTACATCAGTATTAAACATAAAAAACTCATAGATGATAAATATAAAACAAAATAGAGTTTCTGTTGTCATCTTGTATTTATTAATTAATTATTTTTGGTGTTTGTTTTTGTTTATATATATTTATATACTGTTGTTAAAGGAATAGTTCTGTCATCATTTACTCACCTTAAAGTTGTTCCAAACCTGTATGAATTTCTTTGTTCTGCTGAATGATGGGCCCCATTGACTTCCATAGTGTAGAATTTTCATTTTTTGGGTGAACTATCCCTTTAAAGAATAACATTGAATTATATTATATGATCATGTTAAATTTTGATATTGTTTGTATAGTACTTTATGTTTATACTGTTTTTCACTTTAGATGGTCAAGACGAGGACTTTCCATGCCTTTGTAAGTGCCATACTATTAACATTTTTTGAGAAAATATAATGTCTATAAGAAATTCTATATGGTATACATTATCTAATGATCTTTATCAGGAAAAATAAAACAAATAAGAAAACCATCTCCTTTAAGTTATGAGTTACTGTAATAGTAAAATTTGTTCATTTTCTTTAGAATTTATCATTTCATTTAAGAAAAGCAATCTGTTGTTGTGGAGTAGAGTCATATATGAGTGTTCTGATGTTTAAGATGTGATTGTGCTCCCCTAGTGGCCAAAAGGTACAAGAGCTTTAACAAGTATGAATACACCTACGAAACAGAGTCTCTAAATGCCCTGAATGGAGCAATCAATGGCCCCAAGGCCAGATGCAAGGTAAAAATGTTGACCCTGTGAATTAAAAAAACATTTTTTTTTTTAATAAAACTTATAATTTCATACATATTCTCTTTTAAACAGGTTGAAATTGAGGTCCCTCGCACATGTAGCTTCATCTTGCGCACAACAGAGTGTGCATTGAGTGAGGCGATCGATGTTGATGCAGAAGGAAATCCTATCTTTGGGCCATCTGCTGGTGCAGATGCTTTCAAGGCTGCCATGGAGAAGTATGTTTCTCAAGGCATTCTACACTGAGCAGATAAGAAGTAGCTGATCATGTTAAATAAACACTGACCTCTCAATTCTCAGGAACCCATTGAAGTTCACTGTTGAGGGAGACGATGACATCAAGTTGTTTCCAGAGGATGATGAACCAGTCAACATTTTGAACGTCAAGAGGGGTCTGATCTCTGCCCTTGCAGTGCCTGTGTTGGAGGAGGACAGAAACAGGAGAATGGTCAGCCATTCACTATAAATCTTGATAACTTTCAAAAAATTTATATACATTGACTAATCCTTTACAACTTTTCCCCAAAACCAGCCCACCATCTATGGTGTGTGCAAGACAGGCTACTCCGTGAACTCCAGAGAGGACATTGCCACTGATGTCACCCTCAACAGAGACCTGTCTAAATGTGACAATTTCAGGCCTGTCAAGGACCACACTAGTCCCCTGGCCCTTATCACAGGCATGGTAAGTCATCCAGTCTTTGATTAATACAAAATAACTGTGTGCTGGATATCTAATGGTTTCAGTAATGTGCTAACTTGCTTTCTTTTTTTCACACAGCACTACCCACTTGCTCAGCTCATCAGGAGTAGCCAAACCTGCAACTACAAGTTTGATAATGCACAGAAGCATATGACATCTGCTTCCTGCACTGAAAACCACATGCTTGTGCCTTTTTCTTACAAGTGAGTTCATTGACAACTACGTGTGTTTTAATTTTTGACAGATTGTTTGTTTTATTGCTCTGCTAATTCATTCTGATAATCAACAGAGGACAGTATGGAGTTACTAATGTAGGAAAGCAAGTCTTGACACTGGTGGGAGTGTCTGTGCACAACGACAGAATCTTTGACCACGGTAAGTATTCATTCACATACTTAAATTAGCATGCATTTAGAATGAACAGAAGTAACCATGTTCTCTTGGTTTACCCACCTATAGATGTAGCCAACATGAAGACCCTGCACCTCGACGGCAGCATTGATTCAGTTCATCCAATTCAGGATAAAGATGCCATGCTGTCTGTTCTAAGAGAACTGGCTGGCCTTTCTGAGACCAACAATGGACATAACAGAGCCCATCTGGCTCATAAGCTCATCGCTACAATCCGCAAAATGAATGCTGAAAGCCTGAGCGCTGGTCTCCCGGAGGCCCTGGAGATTTCTCGCCCCCTGGTGTACCAGGCGTTGTTCCAATGTGGCACGCCAGAATGCACCAGTGCCATCTTGCGGGTTCTCCGAACCTTTGACCGTTCCTCAGTAGAGATTGATGCTGCAGTTTATGCCATGGGCATGGTACCCAACCCATCTGGAGACATTGTCAAGGAAATGCTGGAGATGGCCAAATTCAAGACTAGTAAGCCCATCTACTATGCTCTCAGCAATGCTGTCAGGAGGTGAGAAAACAAGAACAACTCAACAAAAATCCTGTTGTTTGATCTATATGTGAATTTAAACTTTCATTCATCTGTCTTTTCCAAGGCTGTATGAAGCTGAAGGAAGTGTCACCCCTGAGATCCAGGCAGTCGCAGATTATGCCCTTGAACAGATTGGCGACTGCACAGGGAACCAGGAACATGTGTACTTGTCCCTGAGGGTATGCTCAACCTATTCCATTAAGCATGCTTCACTAAGTTAAAAACAACAGCTGATATGTGGATATTGAAATCTATACTTGAAATCTCTTAGATCATTGGAAACATGGCTGTTGCCATTGGAGCTGCAAGCCCTGCTCTGAAATCAGCAGTTATCCAATGTATAAACCAACCTGCTGCATCCCCTGAGGTCCAGCAAGCTGCTATTCAAGCTTTTAGACTCACTTCTGTCCCTGACGAGGTAAACCAGATATATTAACTAACAATTAAAAACATTAAGTAAATATAAAGTAATTGTAATAAATTTATATTTGACTGACATAAACTTGCTATATTTCTAACAGGGCAGAGAGGTGCTTATGAAGGTCATTTTTGATGCTGCTGCTCCGATACCAAAGCGTATTGCTGCCTATCTCATTGTGATGAAGGACCCTCAGCCCTCTGAACTGGCTCAGCTGGTTGCTGCTCTGCCTAAAAATGAAAACTGTCAGGCTATGAGCTTTGTTAACTCCCATATCAGCAACATCCTGAGCTCCACAGCATCAGAGACTAAGGAGTTAGTAGAAATCTTAATACATTTAAATATCCCAAGTATAAAAACTGTATCTAATTTCTCTTCTACTTCTCAGACTTAGAAAGAAGATTCTCAATGCCCTCCAAGGAAATGAGATCAGATCTGTCACAGATCCAACAAAATTCTCTCGCAATTACAAGATTGGATCTCTAGAGGGAAATGTGATCTTCGAGTCTGAAGAACTTCTGCCCAACGAAGTCATTCTGGAAATGACCATGAATGCTTTCGGATATGACATAGACATGTTTGAGGTACAAGATTATTCTGCATTCTTAAATTTTCTCCCTTCTTTTTACTCTGGTTGTAAAACCAGTATATTAATGTGATTTTATTTGTTGTTCTTACTTAAAGATTGGATTGAATGGTAAGGGACTGGAACCGACTGTTGATGCCCTGATTGGTATTGATGGGTTCTTCCGTGACACCATGCAGAAGACCATTAACTATGCAGCTGACAAAGTGCCCCGGGGCAATGACATTATGCAGAGCATGTTCCCAAGTCTATGGGATAACATAAAGATGCAAAAGGTCTTTCAAATCGGCTGTATTTAACATTATGAATTTCCACATTTTGCAACATTGAAGGCATTCTCTTTGTTTTGGTTTATCACTCATGTACCCTTCTCACTCTATAGGCCCCACAGAGCATTGTCAAGGAAATAACCAATAATGTGAACAAGCTCATCCAGAAACTGAAGGTTCAGGATAATCCAGAGGCTATGATCTACCTGAGGCTTCTGGGTGCTGAACTGGGTTATCTCAAAACCAAGGATATGGAAAACATGGCCTACTCTGCTTCTTTGCTGACTGAAAGACTCTTAAATATGTTCCCTACTGATGTAAGTGAACTGCTTTAAAACAAATATTAGTTTTTAGCAAATCTGCCATGCTCTAAAAAAATGAAGAAGGATCATGGTCAAAGGTCTGAGTATACTTTCATGGTCAAATGTATAATTATTTATTTTACAGTTCATAAGGAACCTTTTCTCAAGTGTAAACAACAACCTTTTCCTGCACTACGTCTTCATGGACAATGAGTTTTATCTACCTACTGGTACCGGAGTTCCATTAAGAATTGCCCTGTCTGGTACTTTTGCTCCAGGAGTGAAGGGAGGACTGAAAATAGCCCGTGACATGGTATGTGTCTAGCTTTTTGTTTTTTTTAACTTGAGTTTTACAAGCTATACCTAAATAACCTATTTCTTTGTCTATTCACATAGAGCGAGATGGCATTTATGCCATCTGCCGGAGTTGAGTTTGTGACTGAAGTTGGGGCTCTCTTACCTGAATATGTTGAGTCTGGCCTGGAGATGCATACTAACATCTACCATGAGAGCGGTCTGAGTGTAAAGGTTGCTGTAACCAACAAGCAGTTCAAGCTGACCATTCCCACACCCCAAGCTCCAACTACACTCATCAGTGTGACGTAAGATGTTTCTATTATCACCGAAAAGTGTCACATTGCTCTGAAGACACATTATCGGAATTCTGAATTTTATTTTCTCTGCACAGGAACTCTTTGTTCTCAGTGACTGGAACAGAAACCAAGACCATTCCTCCCATGATGGAACATGTGAATGCAAAGAAATGCACTCCTTTCTTCCCTGGTTTTAAGTACTGCAGTGCCATGCAATATTCTAATGCCTTTTCCAGTGATGCCTCCCCCTATTTCCCCTTGACTGGTGACAGCAAGTAAGGGAAATACTTGTTTGTTTATTTATTTGTCTGTTGTCTTGCTTCTTTATCAATGCTAAAAGTTGAATACTGACCTGTATTTAGATTTGCCATTGAGATCCACCCAACTGGCGAGGTTTCTGCATACACAGCTACTGTCGACTATGTATATGAAAACAAGGTTGACACGGTGACTTTTGGTCTGAAGGCAGAAGGTAAAGCATTGTTTCACAAAATAATCCCTTATGATGTCTGGACATTTTCATCAACTGAAATGTTGTTCTTCTTCTATATAATAGGAATATCATTTGAGGGCACAGCCAAACTGATGTTCGACAGACAGAAATACAGCGTCTCGGCTGATCTCCAAATTCCTGACTACGACCTGGAAGCTGGAATTCGAGTTCATGCTGTTGACCGCGAAACTCAGAGCAAGGCCACACATTCCATCCAGATTGACTTTATTAATAAGAACATCCCTGAAGCATCTCTTGTTGCCCTTGCCAAGTATGCACATCTATATTAAATATGTTTATATGCTCTTAGAATATGTTCTAACAATAACAGTATATTTTTTGATAATTATACATTGTACAAATAACCATTGGGGTTTAAAATTTTCTCTTCAATCTTTAGGACAGAGTCAATGAAGGACGCCATGCTGCAGGTTCAGCTGCTCATTCCTAATTTTCAGACTGATGCTAAAGTAACTGCAAAACTAAAACGTTCTGAGGTCCTTACAGTTGAGCTTGAGAGTGCCCTTATGCTCCCTGAGATGACAAATTCTATTCAGAAAGTCATTCTGAAATATGGTAAATTTTTAAGCTTTCATTCTAAAACTAAAAGTATGACAAGATCTCCAGATGCACTACAATTTCAGATAAAAGCAAATTCAGAATTCTAGAAATGGCTCCCTTTCATTCATGAGTTCAGAGAATTTGAACTGAATTAGTAACGACCCAAAGAAAGATGATGTGCAATTTCAAGTTCAATTAGTAACTTATATCCCAGACAGCAACATAGTGTGACCCAGATCCGGCCCACATCTGGTACATGTGGATTACATTACGTTGCTGTCAGGGATGTGAGTGCCTATAAAACTATTTAGACTCTCTTAAACTTTAAGATTATTTGAATGTCTTCTAATTTTAAAATTCAGCAAGGAAACTCAAAGTCCTCTGCTATATTAACTAATTTTCATGTTCTTTTTAGATGCGGATAAGATTGAGGCTGAGGTCACTTCTGATGTCAGCACTGAGATTCACAACCTTGTTCCAATTGATGGCATCAAAGCCAAAGTCAATGATCTTCTTGACCAGCAGACTGGCACATCTGGGATGAAGATCCGTGATGTCTTGATCCAATCAGTTGAGGTAAATTCAAATGAAATCCTTAGTTCCCCAAACCTATAAATTCATACAAACCATAAAAATACAGATTACATAATTTAGAATATAACACTATATCCATAATCATCTAGGCTTCAAATGCCTACCTGGAACAATTTGCTGCTGACATCCCATATGTCCAGGGCTTTAGGATTCCTGCCTTCCCAGAATTCACTTTCCCTAAGACGCTGTTCCTGAATGCGTGAGTGAATTAAAAATATAACAATTCATTTTAAAACGCAGAAACAAGAATTATGTATATAATTATACACAGACTAACATCAAGTACATTAATCTATATATTTTTTTTAACAGTGAGGGGGCTGCTAAATACAAATTTGGCCAGAATTACTACACTATCTCCATTCCCATTCCTCTTGGTGGGAAATCTCCTGGAGATTTTAACTTCCCTGCTGCCCTGACCACACCAAACCTGGTAGTACCTCAGCTCGGCCTGGAGGTTGCTTCCATAAGCATTCCTCTTCCAGAGATCTTTGTTCCTGAGAGGCTGTCTGTGTCACTGCCTCTCATGGGAATGGCAGAGGTGTCCAGCAAGCTGAGCAGCAACTTCTATGACATGGAGGCAACAGCTTCTGCTGGCAGGGAACTTGATGAGAAACCAAGCTATTCTGCCAAGATTGAAGTCACTGGAACAAGCCCAGTGGATCTCCTCTCTTTTAAAGTAGAAGGTACTTGTAATCTTTGTTTGCAGCTATATTTTTCCTAACCACATTCTGTAATCTGTAATGAAATGCTAATTACTTGAATGTTATTCTGCTTTAGGATCAGCTTTAGTGGCAGGCACACCTTTGAGGGCTGAGATGAAATCATCTCTTGATCACAAGCTCCTTCAAGCCAGTGTTACTTATCTTGAGGAAATGACAACTGCCGAAAAAATCAAGATGAAATCAAGCAGTAAAATTGAGGCAAACAGTCCCTTGGGTCTAAAAATTTCTCTGGAACACACAGGCCAGGTTGGATTTGATGAGGATGAGATCTCCGGAGAAGGAAACCTGATGGGCTCCATCAAGGCTGGTCCTCTGAATGGTGAAGTTGCTCTCAGGCAGTCACTTATCCTACTCCCTTTCAGGCCAGAGGTGAAAATTGATTCCTCTCTGAAAGTAGACTCAGACCTTTTCCAAGCAGAGAACACGATTGAAGCAACGTTTGCTAATGGAGAGCTCTCTGTCGTATCAAAAACAACTGCATTTGAGGACATACTGGTGCATGATGCTGAAGTTACCTATAAAGAGTCTCTGCTTGCTCTGAAGTCAGAAACAAGAGCAAAGGCTCTCGGTCTGAACATCCAAAATGTAGCTGAGGCTAGTGCTAGCCTTGATTTGGTTAACATTAAGATTGACACTAGCGCTAACACTGCTGCTGGAAATAGCATCCGTTCCCAGTTTATAGCAGCACTAGATGGCAATGGGCTGGATGTAAAAGGTGATGCCTCCGCAAATCTGGTTGAACACACAGCTTCCCATATTTGCAGCCTATCCTTGACCAGAGATGGCCTGGCCACGAGTGGCACAACCTTACTGAAAAGCCCTCTTATCCCTTTGTCACTTGAGAACAAATTCAATGGAGCCCTTGACGCTTCGGAGCTTTCATTGTCGGTTGAGACCACGGGTAAATTAGTAGAACTGACAATTGAAAATAGAAATTCTCTGTCTGCTTCCCTGTCCTCTGTGGCTTTCACCTCTATAGCAAAAGCTAATAGCGATGATGGAACATATAAGCATGACATCTCCCTTCAGATTGAGCCATTTAGTACTTCAGTGAAAATCAATAATCAACTGGATGTTCTGGACATGAACCTGATTAATGAGGCTCAGTTTAAGGCACTTCCATACAAAGCTGAACTGACTGGCATTTGGAAGCTTGCCTCTGGCGAAGATGAGCTGAAGCACACGTATGAGATCAGATATGAAGATCTGGTTGCCACTGCCAAGTGTGGTACAACTGGAAAACTTATGGGATCTCACGTGAGCCATAACACAGAAATCGAGGTTGCTGGACTTTCACTCACATTCGGCAGTGATGCTCGTCTTAACTCACAGTACCTACGCTTCGATGGTAACTTTCATGCCACTGCTGTTCCCTTCAGATTCAATGTTGATGCCATGGCCAATACAGATGGTGATTTGTATCTGTATGGAAAACAGAGCGCACAAGTTTACACTAAATTTCTTATGAAGGTAGAACCACTTGCTTTTGCACACTCGCACGAATGCAGAGTCTCAACAACTCACAATCTGGACAATGGTCTATCAATTAAAACAATCCTTGATAATAAGATTGACACTGTGCTGACCCCATCTGAGCAGAAGGCAACAGTGAGAGTAAAATCTGAGGTCAACAACCATATCTTCAGCCAAGATGTGAGTGCTTACAATACTCCTGAAAGACTTGGATTAGAAGTGTCTGGATCCATCATGACAAACCTCTTCAACAGACTTGACTCTGACAACCAAGACCACTTTTTCTCAGCCTTCCTAAAATATGATAAAAACACTAACAGTCGTGTCATCAGCCTGCCATTAATTGAGCATTTTCCTATGGTCCTGCAACACATGAAAATTTCCATTTTGAGGACTGCCGAAGCCATGCAGTATTATATCAACAGAGAAGATATTATTGAATTTGTGAAGGAATTAAATCTGGAGGGGAGAATTGTCAAGATCAGCAAGGACCTGGTTGCTCTCTATGAGAAGTATGGAGTTACTCTGGATGACCTGGAGGCCTCTCTGATGAATCTAAATCCTCTTGTGATGAGCCTAGTCTCTGAACTGGACACTCGTGTAGAAGAGATAGAAAAATATGTGAGGGAAATGATCACAAGTGGCACACTATCTGACACTGCAATACAGAGACTAACAGAACAACTGAATTCATTCAATGAGAAATATGATGTCAGAGCCATAGTTCTTGCTGTCATTGAGGCTATTGAAAATGTAATTGAGCAGATTGATGTAATGAGACTGAAGGGCAGTGGCATTGCCCTCTTGCAAGATCTTGAGGAACAATATGCTATTAAATCCAAACTGGAGGAGATTGTGAGTGAACTGAAGCAGTTTGCTGCAAACTTTGACCAAGGAAAGTTCATTGATGATGTGAAGAACTTTGTTGCCTCTGCCAGCTTCCGAGACTATGCAAACAATCTGGTGGCTCAAATCCCTACAGAAGAAATCAGCAAGACTGTTCAAAAAGCAAAACAAATGTTTACTGTACTGGGAAGCAGCTTGAATGCCTTCTACAGCAACATGAAAGAAATTCTGGTGAAATCTGGTGTTGACAAGAAGATTGAAGAAATTCTGAAAAAAGTTGTTGAGCTAATCAAAAAGTTCAATATTGAACAAACTATTGAGGCTCTTGCTAGAACTTTGAAATCTATTCTGATCCCTGTCATAGAGCTGCTGGATAAGGCCGTCACTTACTTGAAAACAACAGAGGTAAAGGAAATCATTGAGCATTTGAACAACTGCTTAAACCACTGCATCAAATATATTAGATCATTTGACTACAATGCGTTTGTGGATGAGGCCAACCAGAAAATCAAGGAATTAATAAATGATCTTTACAGCATGAGTTTGTCACTTGAGATCCGGCAAAAGCTTGAGGCAATCAGAGAATTTGTCGGTTATGCTCTGTCATCTCTCACTGCTTGCCTTGAGGAGCTGAGATCAGTCAAAGTTGTAGATGTGGTTAAAAAACTCAAGGACATTGTTGATAGTACACTCTACATTGACATCGAGGCATTTACAGAAAGCCTCAGGAAGAGACTTACAGACATGGATATTAGAGAAGAAATCCTCCAGGTCCTGAATCAATTGAGTGGTATCTACGCTAAGGTTGTGGCCATTGCAACAGACACTTGCAGTGCTGTTATGGAAGTAATCCAAAACATCCTTAAAGATCAGGCATTTGTCAATGAGTTAAAGCAAATCTGTGATGGAGTCAAAACAGGACTGAAAACAGCTGAAGTCGAGATACCATCTTTCACTTTTCCACTCACTGACCTTGTTGTACCCCCCATAAAAATAAGTTTAGAAAAGCTTGAGGAAATCAACCTCCCTTCTACAGTGATTGACCTTCCAGAGTTTACTATTCTGCAATATTACACTGTGCCATCAATCAGAATAGAGTATGATGATATCAGGCAGGGACTATTAGACCTATTGAACTTCATTGCCAACTATGAAGTGCCATCTGCTGATGCCATCTTTGGAGACCTTAGAATTATCTACCTGCCAGACATCTCTGCCATCACACTGCCAGAGATCAGTTTTCCAGAGCTCTCCCTCCCTGAAATTCCTAAATACATTACTAAGCACAAATTCTCAGATCTGAAAATCCCAGAATTCACACTCCCTGCAGTCCCTAATGAGGTCATGATGCCATGCTTTGGAAAGCTGTATGGTGAGGTTAGAGTCACCATTCCAATTTTCAACATGAGAACTACAATGGAATTCTTAAACTCTACTGAAAGTGCAGAAACCCCTCAATTTACTGGGTACATTACCTCACATGGATCATCTGAATATGACATTCTTAAATACAGCTTGGATTCAACAGCTCGGGTTGCCATCCCTAAGATGAGTCGTGTGATTGTTGCTGAAACTCTGAAGATCACTCACAGTGTCCTAGCTGTTGACCATCAATCCTCAGTGTCACTCTATGGCTTCTCAGCCCAAGCTACGGCCAAGAGCACTGTGAAGATAACTTCTGCCCCCTTTAGTGCTAACCTTCTTAACATGGCTTTCTTTGCGCTGGAGGATGGAATGTCTGCAAATATTAAAACAACATATGATGATAAGGTAAACATTCCTGCACTCTCATGGAACAGAGACCAATCTTACACCAATGACTTCACACTTAAGCAGGAAGGTTTAAAAATCCTTCTGATCATGGAAGAAGAAGTCAAGAGCCAAATATCTGTGCATGATGAGTCTGATGATATCACAGTAAAGAGTACCTCAACTATAACTATTACTCCAACAACAGCCCAGTTAACCATTTCTTCAGATGGCATCGGTAGAGTTTCAAAATTAAAACAGAGAATAAATGCTGAAGGTGTTGCCCTGAGCTACATTGACTTTAATGCCCGTATTGAAGGTAATTCTGCTTCCGAAGCCACTTACTTGCTGGATGCTTCTGGAAAGGCTAATCTCAGAGAAATGAAGGTAGAGATGAAGGCAGACTTTGACACAAAGTTTGATGGATTGCTCAGTGGTACCTTTTCCAGTGCCTTCAATGTCTTAGTGCATCCCTTTGAGGTGGTCCTTGATTTCCAGAACAAGGCTAATACTAAGCTCAGCTTCATAGAGCAATCTGCCAAGATTGATCTCCAGAATAATTATAATGTTCTTCTAAATAATGACGTGCAGAAGTTGAGTACTGTGGCAAATGCTCGCTTCAACCAGCATAGATACAGTCACAACTTTACCGTTGCCAACAACAGAGATGAGGCTGGCATTTACACAGCAGTAAATGGAGAGACCAATTTGGAATTCCTAACTACCCCATTCAGTATTCCACCTATCCCGTTTGATACCTTAATTATAAGTTTTGACACTCCAGAAATCAGCAACGTCAACCTATATGAACAAACTGGCCTTAAGCATCTGTTGACCAACTTTGACCAGGCCATTGATGTAGATGCAAAGATTGTCTATCAGAAGAGCAAAGCTGCACCCATTATTGATCTCGGTCTCATTAATATCACTCCTCTGGGCGATTTAAAATCAGAGGTGTCTTTCAAGTCCTCCATATTCAGCCTTAATGCTAATGCTGGAATCTATGGGATGGATAACCCGGTAATTCGATTTGGAGCCATTACTGCTTCTGAGTTTGAGGGACTGAAGGCAAGGCTTGAAGGAACCAGCAGCCTAAGCACCAAAAGTGGATTAAAAATAGCCAATTCTGTATTCCTGGAAAATCGTCACATTGCAGGAACCCATGAAAGCACTGTAACTATGAACCCAGATAACTTTGAAGCTGCACTGTCTGTGACCACAGCTGCAAATATTAACCTACCTGTTCTCACAGCTAAAGCCAACCACCAACTTACTGCTGACAACAAGGCTCATCCAAAAGCGGATTCAACTTTTACGATAGAGTACACCTTTGACGTTCCCATTATTAAGCTTGTTGGTAGAGGAAATGCTGAAAACACCTTAAAAGGTGAAGGAACTTCTTCATTTATCTCTGCTGAGACTCTCTTAAAGGGTACCATTGATGGAACATTCCTAGACCGTGGTATTGTGAAGGGAGCTCTGAATTATGATGAATCCATCTATATGAATGGTAATAGTTTGCGATATGGTCTTAAGACTGTTGGCGATGGCAACGTGAATTATGGAGATCTAAAGGTGGCATTTGATGTGGATGAAAGCCTGTCTGTGGAGACAGCTATTGAACATGTTTATGCTACGCTGAAGTTTTCTTCCAAGAACGAAGCAAATATTGGAGGTTTCAACACAAAGGGAGTTCATACTGGCCAGGCCACAGTTGATCTGGATCTTCTGAAGTCACTGGTGGCTGATGTGAAAATTGATTTGTCTCAACCAAGTACCTTTGGTGAGCTTAGCATCTTTGAGAAGGTGGAAGTGGAGCTCAGTGTACCCAAGCAGAAAATTGATTACACCTCAAAAATCATCTCTCCAGTGTACACCACAGATGTTTTTGCTAAACTAGATGGTAGCTCACTAGACTACAAAACTGTTCTCAAGGCTACAGCCACGTCACCAGTTGTGTTGCTAGATTACGATCTTGACAGTAAGTGTCTACAAAGAAAAAATAAATAAATAAATGTGTGTCATTCAATGATACTAATATTTACTAAGAAGAAACGAAGAACTGGCAGTGTGATTAAATGATTTTTGCTTTGACACAAAACAGGCTCTATGAGTACTACAATGGAGAACGATGCCCTGGTTGTAGGAGCTAATGCTGTACTTACACATGCTGACTTTACTATGGACATCAGCAATGTTATTCGCATGGGGTAATGAAAAAAATTCTGACTTTTTATTTAATTAAACTAAAAATATTGAATTATGCTTACAAGTATTCTTTAGTTTATAACCAATTATGTTTGTAAAACTTTATTATTATTTCTGGTTTAGTGATCCTAGCCATACCCTGAATGTGGACATCACCAGCCCAATGTTCACTGATGTAAACGTTCGCTATGCTGCTCGAAGAGATGGCATAAGTGCCTCGGTTTCTACACCGACAACTGGCCACCTTGGCTTCCAGCTTCAAGGAATGATTCCATCCCAGATCAATGCGAGACTCTACAGCCGTTTTGCTGTAAGTGGCATTTCTTTTGTTACTCCTTCAAACTGAACTATTAACTCATGCTAATAACTTTTGCCTTCTGTTTTTTGGTTGCACTTACATACTTTTACTCTGTATTTTTTATTTATTTATTTTTTAATTTTCTATATTATAATCATCGTGGGGTTTTTTTTTGCAGTCTGCACCACAAGATGATGTTGACATTCTGATCATCAGAGCTGCACCAAAGGGAGATGAAAAAGTGCTTTTGGTCAGCTACAATTTACAGGCTGTGCGTGATGTGTTCTCGGGCCTGATGGACAAGCTACAAGATATCTCATACAGTTTTACAGGATTTGCTGAAAAACATGGCATCAATAATGCACTTCAAAAACTGTTTAACATTGCTGATGATTTTGAAAAAGTCTTTGCAGATGTCCGCAAAGCTGCTCTCTGGCCAAGCCCAGACCTCAGTGAACTATCTAAACTGTTCAGAAATGTAGTTCTTAAGTACCAAAAGAGCATCCAGGTCCTGATTAATGCTGTCATCGACTTCCTGAGAGAGACCAAATACAAACTGCCTGGAATGGATGAAGTTACACTACCTGAAATTTGCACGAAAATCAAATTTATAATTGCGGAAATGCTGGAGAAACTTGCTAACAACCTGGAGATATATTTGTCTCCCATCGTGGAAACCTTCAACACAGTTGAAATGACGTTTCCGTCTGGTAAGGTCATCACTGTAGCCGAGGTCCAAGAAAATGTGAGAAGTAACCTGAAAAGTCTTCTAGCTATGATGGCAGATGTTATAAAGCAAATGGAAAGCCTTGATGTCTTTCTTGAGAAACTAGGACAGACAATCCAAGAGGCTGTTGATGCAGCACAAGAATTTGTGGACAGCATGAAGTCCGACATCTTAGAAGCTATTGCTGCTCCCCTTAACATTTTCTACAAGACGTTGCTCAGTTCTTATGATTACATTGAAGCATTTTTCCTCTTCAGTGTTATGTTACCTTTAGGTCAGTTACTTGACTACCTTTCTACTGAATTTGAGGAAGTGCTTAATGCAAATAATGGAATACAGCAAATTGAGCTTCCTTTCCCCTTTTTCCAGTAAAATTGTCATTCTGAACAAACAGTGAATGAAATAAACACTACCGTCTTTTGAAATGAACATTCTTAAATGGGCATTCAAGCCATTGGACACTCATCTGAAGTGCAGTACCAACATGTTTTAAAAGCAATCACTGATGCCATACATGCCTCATTAATATGCTGTTGTATTATTCTATTTGTATAAATGATGACTCAAATATTAACCCAGGTATCAAGTACAAAAATGTCAATTGTGACATATAGTTTTGTCCTTGTTCTGTATTTTACAATAATGGCCTGATGGATGAAGCTAAATAAAGAACTTTTATTATGCAATACCATGCATCTTTTTTTTCAGTGATGATAGTCTAAGTCTAATGATCTGGACTGCATTTCTAAAAAGCATTGGGAGTTAAGCTGATTGTAGAGACCATTGGTGCCAGTGGCTCTAATGATCAACTTAGACTTACAATGCTTTTGAGAAATGCAGCCTTAGACAGTTTAGCAAATTACCTGTATATGATTATGAGCAAAAACATGTTTCTTCCACTACAACAAAGATATGTTATTATTAACTGTGAAAAGCACACTGTTAAAATGTGTCTTATAATGGTAAGTGTGGAGTACTTTTAATATGTTTATAAACAGCAGATGTGATAACATACAACAAAATCTGCATTACAAAATGCACTCAGAATATGAGCAAGTCACTTCAATATTCCAGAATACTTCTTTTGCTAAGAACATGTGCAACATGTGCATAAAGAAGTACCTGAAAAAAGATTTTTTATGCAATGTCAAGAGAAGTTTACTTTCACAATTTTGTCTACAGCATAAATTACACAAAATCATGCCTCAAACGTATATGGCATCTGTTATCAAATTAGATGGCTTACAAATTGATGTAATGACTGAACGGCTCTATTCTGCCTAAGCTTGGTTTGATAAAATGTCAAAGCTGGGATATCATATTTCAGACCCCTGTTGAAAAAAACAGCATATGCTGGTTAGGTATGTTTTGAAGCATGGAAGCTGGTTTGAGCTATTTTTTTATGGTCCTTAGCTGGTCATGAGCTGGTTTAAGCTGGTCAAGATCTGGTCCTAAGCTGGAAGTTGTTCAGGACCAGCTTAGGACCAGCACTTTTTACTTGTCTAGAAAATGCTTCTTGATTTACGAAATTTTAGATATTTGGATTGGAAACAAGACAAAAAATCTAAGTAAGAAAAGCATTTTTTGCAGTGTACATGATAAAATGTTGATAATGCGTATGCAACTGCCCATCATACATTTATTTGCCAAACCACAGTAATTTTCTTGAAATCTGCTAGTGACGGAGGGTTATGGGTATACACTTTCAGAAAAAAGGTACAGCACTGTCACTGGGGCAGTGCCCTAAGGTAAGTGAAAAGGTACATCTTTGTACCTTACTTACCCCTAAATAGTACATATTAGTACCTTAAAGGTACATATCAATACTTTAAAAGTGCATATTAGTACCTTAAAAGTACATTTTAGTACTTTAAGGTACACATTAGTACCTTTTTACTTTTGTACCTCAGGGTACTGCCCCAGTGACAAGCTCTGTACCTTTATTTCTATATTTTTCAATTTATGTTAGATCTACCTGAAAATCTAAAAGCACTGTTTACAAGTTTATATGGGTCAAAAACAATGAAAACAATAACTTTAACTATAAACCATAACTGTAGAAAAAAACTTTGAGCTCTGAGCTCTGATATATTAAAGGCACAGGTAATTGTGACATCAATTATGTATGTGAAGATTGCTTTAAGTTCACTTAAATTAAAAGTTGTTAAATTTTTTAAAAATCCATTAAAAAATGATAGCTTTCAATTATACTGTAAAACTGAGAAAACAATTCAACAGAGACATCAGTATTAGTAATGGTATCAGTGATACTGGCTTTCTTTTATAGTGCTTAGTAAAAAGATGTCATTAAAGAAATATTTAAAATATACAGTCTTTATGTTGTTTCTAGATTTATTTTGGAGATTCAATGTGGAAGTATACAATATATAAAAAACTTTAATGATAGGTGAGATTAATTACGGGAAAAATGTGGGATTATTTTTTTTTTAATTGACTAACAGCACTAATTTATATAGTATATTCTTTTCCTTTATCCATTGAAAAACACTGTATGTCCAAAGATGACACGAAATCTCTCGCGTCCCTCACACATCTTATGTAAGTTAGCAAAAACATGTTTTTCAATATCTGAACCTTGATATCTCAGTGGACTTTTAAACAAGTGTTCACGATAAAATGGTATTGCTGTGTGCTCTCCTTTTCTAACTAAAAGACTGATTGGCTTTTTATTCAACCAAATATTGAATGAATATAAAAGAGAAAACTGAGCTAAACACTTTTTTTTTTATTTTAAATATGTTTTAGTGTTAGTTGCTCTAACAGAAAAAAAAAAAATACCTTCTCAGAATTAGGGTTAGAAGACAGACTAAATTTAATATTAATTAATGTCAGTTTAATCATTGCAAATCATACGGTTTATATGGTTTTCTCTTTTTTACTGAGCACGCTCAAGAGACAAACACAGAGGGTAAAGATTCATGTGGCTGCTGGCCTCTGCAGATTGACCCTGTGTTCCATTCGGAAGGGCTCATCCCTATGCCCTAATCCCTTCAGAGGGTTCACCCTCCGGAGTGAGAGCTTCAACAAAACGGAGTGAGGGGTCAACAAAACTCTTCTTTTGGAACGCACTTCAGCATCATCTTAACGAGACAATCAAAGAGGAGTAGATTGTGCAAGCGTTAGTTTAATGTTAGTTTATTTATTTATTTATTTTAGGTTTATCGCACCATGTATATTGTATCTATGTATTTTAAACATTTAAATGGACTGATAAAGGGAGCTGTAAAGCATTTTTGTTGAAGTACAATGTCGTTTTGACCATAATAATGTACCAAATCTAACTCGTATAAATATTACAGTAGTATAGAAAAATACTATATATACATTTATAGGTAAAATTTAACTCTGAGCCTCCTGTGCCATTCTGTGACGTCAAACAACTTCCCTGTGCAAAGGATCATGGGGGCCTGAAGTGTCCATCATTTGTACCCTTTGAAATCCTTCATTCCGAAGGGCCCTTTGAAGTGGCCCGTTTTGAGCACTTCGGTTTGGAACGACCCTTCAATATGGCGGTCATGATTGTTTTCACTCTGAAGTGCCCTTCGGAGGGCGATACATCCCCTTTGGAACACACCGTGAGTGTCTTGCTCAAATCTATGAGCAGTGCTGGGTAATAATAATAAGTCCATATTACATTACACATTTAAGGTAATTTATTTTATTTACAGACATTTTTTATAATTTAATAATAATTATAATTTTATAATAATAATTATATATATTTTTGTAATTTATTTATTTAAAGAAAATGTATACCATTCTTTGTTATCAACAACATTAAGTATTACATTACATCAGGGTTTCCAAGACTGAGGTTCGTGAAGGAACTGCAGTGTGGTTGTGAGTTGAATGGAAAGCTATTAAGTAATTAAATCATAAACATTTAAAATTAAAATAAATCATTTTAAAATAAAAACAATTAAAATAAAACACTTACAAAATATATTTTATTTGTTTACCCGCATGTCACGTGACCATTAACCGACAGCAGAGAAACGTGAATTTAATTTTATTATTATTATTGTTATTATTATTATAATTATCATTGAGTAATTTTTAATATTAACCTAACTTATTGACTTAAAATCTCAAGGAGTATGTAAGTAAATATATTAGGTCAAAGAGGTTCAGCTGACAAAAAAGTTGGGGAATGCAATTCATATAAATATGAAATGATGTGAATTGATTGAGCGGGATTGAATGGTTGCAGGATTGCAGTGTTGAGAAGATACTTCTTAAAAGTGAAATGAACTGTAAATCAAGTGATCAAATGCTGTGTGGGTCTCAGTTTTCAGTGATAAGCACATATGGTGTATGTATGATTCCACAAACCTGAAAGACCTTCTGAAAGTATATAAGCAGGCTAAAGAGTAGTAGTGGGATCAATGAATTATGAAAAAAATATGAAAAACGTGTAATCATGTAATCAATCAAAAAAGCAACTGCCATCTGATTACAAGCATTTTAAAATGTAATATAATCTAATTTATTCATTAACCTTTCCAGTCAAAACATAAGGCACAAAATGAACAATTCATTTCTCCAAAAGCACTTTTGAATTAATTTTGATCACACACCTCTAAACAATCAATACATAAAATGTTCATCACAATATCTTCCTCGTGATGATTATAATGATGTGTAGGGATCAGTTTTAGTATCACTTTTGTCTATCCATGAAGACTTGCGTGGACAAATGTGATGAGTATTTACCCACAACAGAAAATAAGAGGTGCATAGAGTGCATAAAGTAAACAGGACAAAAGGGCAGAAGGTTTGATCATTTATTTCAGTGTCTATATCAGTTTAGTCATCTCTGATTGGTAATACCCTCGGAAAAGGATGTCAAAATAAATGCTGTCTAATAAATATGTGGGTCTAAGATTAGTAATTCTTCTTTTGGTGCTTAATGTCCTACTTTGCATCACCATAAGTAAGAAGACATGAAAGAGACAGGCTTCTGCCATCACATTTCACAAGAGGAGCCGCATGGAAATTGTTGAGATGCTACATGTTTAAAAGGTAAATTAGATTTTTTTTTTTTAATAATTATTAACCTTTCAGTCATGCAATGAGTGTTCATTTTTAAATACATCAAATTGTGAAAAAGGGTAGATGAATTAAATAAATCAATTTTCTCTGTATATCAATAAGAGGTTACACTGAAGGAATACACTAAATGAATCAATTAATCAACCCAAAAGAGCAAGCAAAGCAAGTGTTCCTTGAAAAAGCATTTTCTCTCTATTTGAAAGAGCATTGACATTACATGAAAGAGTTGCCTTTGTCCTGCCACAGAGGCACAACATATGAACTTTGGAGTGGGGATTTTACTTTTTGCAACTACTATCTCTCCTCCCATTCCTACAAGAACTGTCTTAATATATAAGGCCATTGACAGCAGTAATACAGCAGATTCCATCTGAATACGCAACGATCTAAGGAAAGAGCTTAACTGAACCCATCATGGGGGACACTAAGCTCTGCCTTTTGCTGCTTCTATGTGCAATAGCCATGACAAGTAAGTACTATTGAGGCTTTGTGACTGGTGGAATTTGTTTACTAATATACTTTTTAATAATATATTTGTCAGATTGTTGTTGAAAATAAGAATTAATTCTTAAGTGTCTTGCCTGGTTTAAAAAAAAAAAAAAAAATGTTTATCAGTCTTATTTTTTTAAAGAAAATGGTGGTGCATAATATCTTTAATCAGGACAGAGCAGTGAGGTTGATTTTTTTGTTTCCAATTAAGCAAAATCAATCTACGTGCTAAGAGTGTAATAAGTACAATACACTGATTTTTAGAGAGCTCCACATCGTCACTACTGGCACCAAAAATAGCCAGGATTGGGTCTGGATCTAGCGGTTTTCCCAATACCTTTGATAGTAATTGCAAAAACTGAAATCCAATAATTATGAATATTAGGACAATTCCAGAACATGTGTCCTAGTGAGGCTGGTGTTTGACTGCATCTGTCACATATTGGGTCCACCGAAGAAAACATCTTTGAGAGCTTTAGTTTAGACAGGTGAAGTCTATGTAAGATCTTGAATTGTATTAAACCATGTCTAATGCACAAAGAAGAAGAGTGAACCCGTTCTTGTGCTTCTTCCCATTGCCAGTCTGCAATATTTATTCCAAGATCATCTTGCCATGCTGTTCTTAAATGCTCTAATGAAACATTGCATTCCAACTGTGATAATTTATTATATATAATGGATATTCTTTCTTTAATAAATGGATCCTGTAAAAACAGTCGATCTGAGAGATTAACGGTTCATTAAGGAATGATGATAAATTCTTTTGAGCAAAACTGTGAGCTTGTAGATATTTTAAAAAAAAAGTGAATTAGGTAGATGGAATATCTGTTGTAACTGTTGAAATGTTGGAAAGCATTTATTAATAAACAAATTTTGGAAGGAACGTATTCCTTTTATGAACCAGGTCTGAAATATTGAATCAATTTGGGAAGGGGGAAATGAATGATTAGCAAAGGACTTAAAATAGAGCATGTCTGCCATTTAAAGTGCCTTCTTATCTGGTTCCAAATTTTGAGTGAGTTGGAAACCACCAGATTACCTAGCTGAGTTAGAGTGGGGGCAGACAAAGGTGAATAAATTAAAGCTGGTCAAGAGGAAGGTGAGCATGAATTATTTTCCATATCACACCACTCTATTGATCCTTCCTGTAAGCCAAATGAGAGTGCTCTTATATTACATGCCCAGTAATACAACTGGAAATGAGGCAGACCCATCCCACCTTTCAGTTTAATCCTCTGTAAATATATCGTCTTGAGTCTGGGGGTTTTGTTATTCCAAATAGGTTGGGTGATTATTCTATCCAATTTTTTTTTTAAATGATTTAGTAATGTAAACTGGGATACACTAATTAATATTAATACATATTAATACGACCTGCTAAAGAAATAAAAAGTTTGGACCATTTCTTAAAAATCTGTTGTGTGTATTCATACAACTTCAGAATATTTTCTTTATAAAGCATAGAAAAACATTTAGTTATGGTAATTCCTAGGTATTTAAATGAGTTTACTATTTTTAAAGGAAAGGAGGAAAGTGTTTCAAATTGGTCCTTAGGGTTGTTCGGAAACGTAACACTTTTTGAAAAATTAATCTTGTACCCTGAGATATTCCCAAATTTAAGATTGACACTGATTGGTTGGCACTGATTGTAAGGGGTTGGAGATGTAAACTAAAAAGTCATCAGCATATAATGAAACTTTGTGTTCTTTTCCCCCTCTCATTATTCCACTATAGGCTGTAGATGCACGTAAAGAAATTGCTAAGGGTTCTATTGCTAAAGCAAATAGCAGGGGTGAAAGAGGGCAACCCTCTCTTGCAGAGCGATTTAATTGAAAATAACTAGAGTTATTATTGTTTGTTTGTAAAGAAGCTTGGGGGTGGGCATATAACAATTTAATAAATGAAATAAAATTAGAACCAAACCCAATTTTTTCCAGAGTGGCAAAGAGGTAATCCCACTCAACCCTATCGAATGCTTTTTCTGCATCCATAGAAATAAGTACCTCGGGTTGGGTGGGATTGGAACTAGGTGTGTATATAATATTTAATAATCTTCTAATGTTAAAAAATAAGAAGCGATTTCTGATGAATCCTGTTTGATCCATGGAGATCACAGTTGGAAGAGCTTTTTCAAGACGAGTGGCCAAAACCTTGGCCAGTATTTTGTTATCAACATCAAGAAGACTGATAGGCCTATATGAACCAGGGTCTAAAGGGTCTTTATCTACCTTGTGTATTAAATAAATATTTGCCTGATAAAATGTTGGTGGTAAACAGCCTTTCTCAAGTGATTCATTAAAGACCTCTAAAAGTAATGGAGAGGTTTGTTCACTAAAGGTTTATAAAACTTGGTTGTGAAACCGTCCGGACCTGGGGCCTTTGAACTTTGCATATTGTATATCACTTGTTTTATTTCATTAATAGTTAGCGGTTGTTCCAAGATATCCCTGTCTTCCATACTTAAAGATGGAATGTCAAGTTATTCAAAAAACTGCTCTATACATGCTGGGTCATTAATAGATTCTGAAGAGTATAATTTGACATAAAATCTCTTAAAAATATTATTTAATTCCTGTGGGTCAAATGTACTTTATATTTTCTAATTTCCGTTATCAGTCTTGATGCTGCAGTTTCTTTAATTTGCTGAGCCAGGAGTTTACCTGCTCTCTCTCCATGCTCATAATATGTGGCTTTCGCCCACATCAGCCAATCAGTAGTCTCTGAGGTGGAAAGTAACTGAAATTCTGACTGGAGAGAGAGCCACTTCTTATACAATTCTGGTGAGGGGGAAGTTGCATACTCACAATCTATTTCTAGTATTCTGTCCGTTAATTTCTTTTTTTGTTCTTTACGCTGTTTCTTGATCGAGATACTATGAGAAAAAATTTGTCCGCGCATATACACTTTAAATGCCTCCCAAATTGTGGATTTGGAAACATCAGTCATATAGTTTGTCTCTAAATACAATCCAATTTGAGCTTTGGTTTGTTCTACAAATACCTTATCTGCCAATAAACTATTATCAAACATCCATTTAATAGTGTCATATTTGGTTTCAAATAATATCTGAAGACCTAGGGGGCTATGGTCTGATAATACCATTGCTTCATAATCACAATGTAAGACCACTGACAAAAGTTTATAATCAATTTAAAAAAAAAATCTATCCTGGAACAGGAGTGATGGACGGGTGAGAAAAAATGAATATTTTGTTGGTTTGGGAAGATAAATCGTTTGTAACAATTTGGCTGATTTAGCTGGGGGTACTGTTCTACTTGAAGATCTGTCAAAGAATGGGTCTAATAAAAAGTTAAAGTCATCCCCAATTATCAGTTGATGAGTATCTAGGTTGGGCAAAATGTTGGATGATACGGATGATATAAATTGTTCATCATCTATATTAGGGGCATATATATTAACTAACAATATTAGTGTGTTATAGAGTTTTCCTGCTACTATAACATAACGCCCATTGGAGTCAGAAATAACTTTTGTAATAATTGTATACATTTCTTTATAAGTATTGCTGTGCCTCTAGACTTAAAGTTAAAATTTGAATGAAAGATTTGTCCCACCCTCCTTCCTTTTAATCGGCCATGGTCTTGGTTCCTTATTTGCGTTTCTTGTAAAAACATGATATCTGCCCCCAGTCTTCCCAGATGAGCTAATACATTACCCTGTTTAATAGCCCCATTAAGGTCAGGCTAATTTCAGGCTAAGACACTCGAAAAGTACTGTAAAGAGTGGCTTTTGTAGAGGAGGGGGGAGAAAAAAAAAAAGTGCCAATTTGTTTTTCTTAACTTCGAACAACATGAACAGTTTGAAAAAAAGCTCCATTCACTTTCTCAGATTGAGAGTTATACAAAGAAGAACAGAGCAAGTTTAGAAATCCCTTTTTACCCATCATTCCAACAAAAAGGTTAGCAATCAATCTGACTTCCCACTTAGCTCCTTTCTAGAAACAATAAAGAAAAAAATGCTCCATAGACCTATTTACACTTTTGTGGTTCTTTCACTTTAACATAGTCAGTGGTTAAGTTACAGTTCTTTTCCTGGTGAACTTGACTGATATATACTTAGTCACTATAAGAGTCCAGAGATGTGTTTAAATGATACGAGTCTTTGCTTGCATGCTGTAAATGATAACAGATGCGGCATCTCAGCCTATCAAATAGTATAGACTTACAGTTCGGCTATCTGGTTTGAATTTTCTTCTCGATAAATTTCTCAGCTTCTCGAGGGTGTTCAAACATGTACCTGATTCTGTCCACAGTGATTGCCAGTTTGGCTGGGTAGAACAAACTATAGTTTATCCCGGTGGCTCGCAGCTTGGCCTTCACTGGATTGAATGTGGCGCGCAGTTAGCCAACTTCTGGACTCATATGTGTACCGGTGATCCCTTGTAGTAGAGACAGCCTATATTTCTCAACAGCTTCAGATTTTTTTCCGTGTCAGAATAATAGTGAAAACGAGCAATTATTGCTCGGGGCCTCTCTCCCGGCTTCGGTTTTGGCGGGAGTTCCTTTCTGATTGCACTCAGTGAAATAGGAGAGTCATCGTCTTGTATTTGTTTGTCCATTTTTCTTTCGCTGTTTTCCGTCTTCGTATTACGCTGGATTGTCGATGTAACTTTTTTGCACGAGCTTGGTTTCATGTCGAAATATACATAGCAAAGACTCCTTAACAAAAGTTTTACACGACTGACTAGTCTATTGAGCAATTATCACTTATTTATTCGAGAAGCTCCCTTTCTCTGCTACGCATTCCATGCAGGCGGAAGTGGAAGTCATGCTTCAGTTCTAATCATACTTATTTGTTTTTATGCTATGGAAAACAGTTTAAAATATTTTTGTAGGCTACATCAGTATTAAACATAAAAAAACACAGATGATAAATATAAAACAAAATAGTGCTTCTGTTGTCATCTTGTATTTATCCATTAATTATTTTTGGTGTTTTTTTTTTTTTATATATATATTTTTATCTATTGTTGTTAAAGGGATAGTTTACTCAAAAAATGAATATTCTGTCATCATTTACTCACCCTCAAGTAGTTCCAAACCTGTATGAATTTCTTTGCTCTGTTGAACACAAAAGAAGATATTTTGAAGAATATGGGTAATCAACCATTTGATGGGCCCTATTGACTTCCATAGTATAGAATTTTCATTTTTGGGGTGAACTATCCCTTTAAAGAATAATATTAAATTGTATTATATGGTACTGTTAAAGTTTTGATATTGTTTGTATAGTACTTTATGTTTATACTGTTTTTCACTTTAGATGCTCAAAACGAGGAATTTTCATGCCTTTGTAAGTGCCATACTATTAACATTTTTTGAGAAAATATAATGTCTAAGAAATTTTATATGGTATACATTATGTAATGATCTTTATCAGGAAAAATAAAACAAATAAGAAAACCATCTCCTTTAAGTTATGAGTTACTATAATAGTAAAATTTGTTTATTTTCTTTAGAATTTATCATTTCATTTAAGAAAAGCAATCTGATGTTGTGGAGTAGAGTCATATATGAGTGTTCTGATGTTTAAGATGTGATTGTGCTCCCCTAGTGGCCAAAAGGTACAAGAGCTTTAACAAGTATGAATACACCTACGAAACAGAGTCTCTAAATGCCCTGAATGGAGCAATCAATGGCCCCAAGGCCAGATGCAAGGTATAAATGTTGACGCTGTGAATATTTTTAAAAAAAATCTTGTTTTTTTTCATAAAACTTATAATTTCATAAATATTCTCTTTTAAACAGGTTGAAATTGAGGTCCCTCGCACATGTAGCTACATCTTGCGCACAACGGAGTGTGCATTAAGTGAGGCGATCGATGTTGATGCAGAAGGAAATCCTATCTTTGGGCCATCTGCTGGTGCAGATGCTTTCAAGGCTGCCATGGAGAAGTATGTTTCTCAAGGCATTCTACACTGAGCAGATAAGAAGTAGCTGATCATGTTAAATAAACACTGACATCTCATTTCTCAGGAACCCATTGAGGTTCACCATTGAGGGAGACGATGACATCAAGTTGTTTCCAGAGGATGATGAACCAGTCAACATTTTAAACATCAAGAGGGGTCTAATCTCTGCCCTTGCAGTGCCTGTGTTGGAGGAGGACAGAAACAGGAGAATGGTCAGTCATTCACTATAAATCTTGATAACTTTCAAAAAATTGATATACATTGACTAATCCTTTACAACTTTTCCCCAAAACCAGCCCACCATCTACGGTATGTGCAAGACAGGCTACTCCGTGAACTCCAGAGAAGACATTGCCACTGATGTCACCCTCAACAGAGACCTGTCTAAATGTGACAATTTCAGGCCTGTCAAGGACCACACTAGTCCCCTGGCCCTTATCACAGGCATGGTAAGTCATCCAGTCTTTGAATAATACAAAATAACTGTGTGCTGGATATCTAATGGTTTCAGTAATGTGCTAACTTGCTTTCTTTTTCATCACACAGCACTACCCACTTGCTCAGCTCATCAGGAGTAGCCAAACCTGCAACTACAAGTTTGATAATGCACAGAAGCATATGACATCTGCTTCCTGCACTGAAAACCACATGCTTGTGCCTTTTTCTTACAAGTGAGTTCATTGACAACTACATGTGTTTTTGATTTTTGACAGATCGTTTGTTTTATTGCTCTGCTAATTCATTCTGATAATCAACAGAGGACAGTATGGAGTTACTAATGTAGGAAAGCAAGTCTTGACACTGGTGGGAGTGTCTGTGCACAACGACAGAATCTTTGACCACGGTAATTATTCATTCACACACTTAAATTAGCATGCATTTAGAGTGAGCAGAAGTAACCATGTTCTCTTGGTTTACCCACCTATAGATGTAGCCAACATGAAGACCCTGCACCTCGACGGCAGCATTGATTCAGTTCATCCAATTCAGGATAAAGATGCCATGCTGTCTGTTCTAAGAGAACTGGCTGGCCTTTCTGAGACCAACAATGGACATAACAGAGCCCATCTGGCTCACAAGCTCATCGCTACAATCCGCAAAATGAATGCTGAAAGCCTGAGCGCTGGTCTCCCGGAGGCCCTGGAGATTTCTCGCCCCCTGGTGTACCAGGCGTTGTTCCAATGTGGCACGCCAGAATGCACCAGTGCCATCTTGCAGGTTCTCAGAACCTTTGACCGTTCCTCAGTAGAGATTGATGCTGCAGTGTATGCAATGGGCATGGTACCCAACCCATCTGGAGACATTGTCAAGGAAATTCTGGAGATGGCCAAATTCAAGGCTAGTAAGCCCATCTACTATGCTCTCAGCAATGCTGTCAGGAGGTGAGAAAACAAGAACAACACAACAAAAATCCTGTTGTTTGATCTATATGTGAATTTAAACTTTCATTCATCTGTCTTTTCCAAGGCTGTATGAAGCTGAAGGAAGTGTCACCCCTGAGATCCAGGCAGTCGCAGATTATGCCCTTGAACAGATTGGCGACTGTACAGGGAACCAGGAACATGTGTACTTGTCCCTGAGGGTATGCTCAACCT
Organism: Megalobrama amblycephala; assembly: GCF_018812025.1. NCBI lineage: Eukaryota > Metazoa > Chordata > Actinopteri > Cypriniformes > Xenocyprididae > Megalobrama > Megalobrama amblycephala. The sequence continues at coordinate 24,019,955 of NC_063054.1, forward strand.
ATTCCATTAAGCATGCTTCACTAAGTTAAAAACAACAGCTGATATGTGGATATTGAAATATATACTTGAAATCTCTTAGATCATTGGAAACATGGCTGTTGCCATTGGAGCTACAAGCCCTGCTCTGAAATCAGTGGTTATCCAATGTGTAAACCAACCTGCTGCATCCACTGAGGTCCAGCAAGCTGCTATTCAAGTTTTTAGACTCACTTCTGTCCCCGACGAGGTAAACCAGATATATGAACAATTAAAAACACTAAATATAAGTAAATGTAAAGTAATTTTAATAAATTTATGTTTGACTGACTTAAACTTGCTATATTTGTATCAGGGCAGAGAGGTGCTGATGAAGGTCATTTTTGATGCTGCTGCTCCGATACCAAAGCGTATTGCTGCCTATCTCATTGTGATGAAGGACCCTCAGCCCTCTGAACTGGCTCAGCTGGTTGCTGCTCTGCCTAAAAATGAAAACTGTCAGGCTATGAGCTTTGTTAACTCCCATATCAGCAACATCCTGAGCTCCACAGCACCAGAGACTAAGGAGTTAGCAGAAATCGTAATACATTTAAACATCCAGAGTATAAAAACTGTATCTAATTTCTCTTCTACTTCTCAGACTTAGGAAGAAGATTCTCAATGCCCTCCAAGGAAATGAGATCAGATCTGTCACAGATCCAACAAAATACTCTCGCAATTACAAGATTGGATCTCTAGAGGGAAATGTGATCTTCGAGTCTGAAGAACTTCTGCCCAACGAAGTCATTCTGGAAATGACCATGAATGCTTTCGGATATGACATAGACATGTTTGAGGTACAAGATTATTCTGCATTCTTAAATTTTCTCCCTTCTTTTTACTCTGGTTGTAAAACCAGTATATTAATGTGATTTTATTTGTTGTTCTTACTTAAAGATTGGATTGAATGGTAAGGGACTGGAACCTACTGTTGATGCCCTGATTGGTATTGATGGATTCTTCCGTGACACCATGCAGAAGACCATTAACTATGCAGCTGACAAAGTGCCCCGGGGCAATGACATTATGCAGAGCATGTTCCCAAGCCTATGGGATAACATAAAGATGCAAAAGGTCTTTCAAATCGGCTGTATTTCACATTATGAATTTCCACATTTTGCAACATTGATGGCATTCTCTTTGTTTTGGTTTATCACTCATATACCCTTCTCACTCTATAGGCCCCCCAGAGCATCATCAAGGAAATAATCAATAATGTGAACAAGCTCATCCAGAAACTGAAGGTTCAGGATAATCCAGAGGCTATGATCTACCTGAGGCTTCTGGGTGCTGAACTGGGTTATCTCAAAACCAAGGATATGGAAAACATGGCCTACTCTGCTTCTTTGCTGACTGAAAGACTCTTAAATATGTTCCCTACTGATGTAAGTGAACTGCTTTAAAACAAATATTAGTGTTTAGCAAATCTGCCATGCTCTAAAAAAACAAAATAATGGTGAAGGTTATGGTCAAAGGTCTGCGTGTACTTTCATGGTCAAATATATAATTATTTGTTTTACAGTTCATAAGGAACCTTTTCTCAAGTGTAAACAACAACCTTTTCCTACACTACGTCTTCATGGACAGTGAGTTTTATCTACCTACTGGTACCGGAGTTCCATTAAGAATTGCCCTGTCTGGTACTTTTGCTCCAGGAGTGAAGGGAGGACTGAAAATTGCTCGTGAAATGGTATGGGTCTAGCTTTTTTTTTTTTTTTAACTTGAGTTTTACAAGCTATACCTAAGTAACCTATTTCTTTGTCTATTCACATAGAGCGAGATGGCATTCATGCCATCTGCCGGAGTTGAGTTTGTGACTGAAGTTGGGGCTCTCTTACCTGAATATGTTGAGTCTGGCCTGGAGATGCATACTAACATCTATCATGAGAGTGGTCTGAGTGTAAAGGTTGCTGTAACCAACAAGCAGTTCAAGCTGACCATTCCCACACCCCAAGCTCCAACTACACTCATCAGTGTGACGTAAGATGTTTCTATTATCACCGAAAAGTATCACATTGCTCTGAAGACACATTATCGGAATTCTGAATTTTATTTTCTCTGCACAGCAACTCTTTGTTCTCAGTGACTGGAACAGAAACCAAGACCATTCCTCCCATGATGGAACATGTGAACGCAAAGAAATGCACTCCTTTCTTCCCTGGTTTTAAGTACTGCAGTGCCATGCAATATTCTAATGCCTTTTCCAGTGATGCTTCCCCCTATTTCCCCTTGACTGGTGACAGCAAGTAAGGGAAATACTTGCTTGTTTGTTTGTTTGTTTGTTTGTTTGTTTATTTGTCTGTTGTCTTGCTTCTTTATCAATGCTAAAAGTTGAATACTGACCTGTATTTAGATTTGCCATTGAGATCCACCCAACTGGCGAGGTTTCTGCATACACAGCTACTGTCGACTATGTATATGAAAACAAGGTTGACACGGTGACTTTTGGTCTGATGTCAGAAGGTAAAGCATTGTTTCACAAAATAATCCCTTATGATGTCTGGACATTTTCATCAACTGAAATGTTGTTCTTATTCCATATAATAGGAATATCATTTGAGGGCACAGCCAAACTGATGTTCGACAGACAGAAATACAGCATCTCGGCTGATCTCCAACTTCCTGACTACGACCTGGAAGCTGGAATTCGAGTTCATGCTGTTGACCGTGAAACTCAGAGCAGGGCCACACATTCCATCCAGATTGACTTTATTAATAAGAACATCCCCGAGGCATCTCTTGTTGCCCTTGCCAAGTATGCACATCTATATTAAATATGTTCAAAAGTTAAAAAAACAAAAAAAACAAAAAGTGAAAAAAGTGAAAAATATGCTCTTAGAATATGTTCTAACAATAACAAATATTTTTTTATTATTATACATTGTACAAATAACCTTTGGGGTTTTAAATTTTCTCTTCAATCTTTAGGACAGAGTCAATGAAGGACGCCATGCTGCAGGTTCAGCTGCTCGTTCCTAATTTTCAGAGTGATGCTAAAGTAACTGCAAAACTGAAATGTTCTGAGGTCCTTACAGTTGAGCTTGAGAGTGCCCTTATGCTCCCTGAGATGACGAATTCTATTCAGAAAGTCATTCTGAAATACAGTAAATTTTTAAGCTTTCATTCTAAAACTAAAAGTATGACAAGATCTCCAGATGCACAACAATTTCAGATAAAACAAAATTCAGAATTCTAGAAATGGCTCCCTTTCATTCATGAGTTCAGAGAATTTGAATTGAATTAGTAATGACCCAAAGAAAGATGATGTGCAATTTCAAGTTCAATTAGTAACTTTTATCCCAGACAGCAACATAGTGTTGCCCAGATTCGGCCCACATCTGGTACATGTGGATTACATTACGTTGCTGTAAACATTACGTTACGTTACGTTACATTACGTTGCTCTCTTAAACTTTAAGTCTGTAAGGCAAACATTAAAATATATACATAAGTGGGATTATTTGAATGTCTTGGGAATTTTAAAATTCAGCAAGGAAACCGTAAGTCCTCTGAAATAATAACTAATTTTCATGTTCTTTTTAGATGCGGATAAGATTGAGGCTGAGGTCACTTCTGATTTCAGCACTGAGATTCACAACACTATTCCAATTGATGCCATCAAAGCCAGAGTCAATGATCTTCTTGACCAGCAGACTGGCACATCTGGGATGAAGATCCGTGATGTCTTGATCCAATCAGCTGAGGTAAATTCAAATTAAATCCTTAGTTCCCCAAACCTATAAATTCATACAAACCATAAAAATACAGATTACATAATTTAGAATATAACACTATATCCATAATCATCTAGGCTTCAAATGCCTACCTGGAACAATTTGCTGCTGACATCCCATATGTCCAGGGCTTTAGGATTCCTGCCCTCCCAGAATTCACTTTCCCTAAGACGCTGTTCCTGAATGCGTGAGTGAATTAAAAATATAACAATTCATTTTAAAATGCAGAAACAAGAATTATGTATACAATTATACACATACTAACATCAAGTACATTCATTTTTTTTCTTTCTTTTTTTTTTTTAACAGTGAGGGGGCTGCTAAATACAAATTTGGCCAGAATTACTACACTATCTCCATTCCCATTCCTCTTGGTGGGAAATCTCCTGGAGATTTTAACTTCCCTGCTGCCCTGACCACACCAAACCTGGTAGTACCTCAGCTCGGCCTGGAGGTAGCGTCCATAAGCATTCCTCTTCCAGAGATCTTTGTTCCTGAGAGGCTGTCTGTGTCACTGCCTCTCATGGGAATGGCAGAGGTGTCCAGCAAGCTGAGCAGCAACTTCTATGACATGGAGGCAACAGCTTCTGCTGGCAGGGAACTTGATGAGAAACCAAGCTATTCTGCCAAGATTGAAGTCACTGGAACAAGCCCAGTGGATCTCCTCTCTTTTAAAGTAGAAGGTACTTGTAATCTTTGTTTGCAGCTATATTTTTCCTAACCACATTCTGTAATCTGTAATGAAATGCTAATTACTTGAATGTTATTCTGCTTTAGGATCAGCTTTAGTGACAGGCACACCTGGAGAATCTTTGAGGGCTGAGATGAAATCATCTCTTGATCACAAGCTCATTCAAGCCAATGTTACTTATCTTGAGGAAATGACAATTGACAAAAAAATCAAGATGAAATCAAGCAGTATAATTGAGGCAAACAGTCCCTTGGGTCTAAAGATTTCTCTGGAACACACAGGCCAGGTTGGATTTGATGATGAGATCTTCGGAGATGGAAACCTGATGGGCTCCATCAAGGCTGGTCCTCTGAATGGTGAAGTTGCTCTCAGGCAGTCACTTATCCTACTCCCTTTCAGGCCAGAGGTGAAAATTGATTCCTCTCTGAAAGTAGATTCAAATCATTTCCAAGCAGAGAACATGATTGAAGCAGCATTTGCCAATGGAGAGCTCTCTGTCGTATCAAAAACAACTGCATTTGAGGACATACTGGTGCATGATGCTGAAGTTACCTATAAAGAGTCTCTGCTTGCTCTGAAGTCAGAAACAAGAGCAAAGGCTCTCGGTCTGAACATCCAAAATGTAGCTGAGGCTAGTGCTAGCCTTGATTTGGTTAACATTAAGATTGACACTAGCATTAACTCTGCTGCTGGAAATAGCATCCGTTCCCAGTTTACAGCAGCACTAAATGGCAATGGGCTGAATGTAAAAGGTGATGCGTCCACATATCTGGTTGAACAAACAGCTTCCCATATTTGCAGCCTATCCTTGACCAGAGATGGCCTGGCCACGAGTGGCACAACCTTACTGAAAAGCCCTCTTATCCCTTTGTCATTTGAGAACAAATTCAATGGAGCCCTTGACTCTTCAGAGCTTTCATTGTCAGTTGAGACCAAGGGTAAATTAGTAGAACTGACAATTGAAAATAGAAATTCTCTGTCTGCTTCCCTGTCCTCTGTAGCTTTCACCTCTATAGCAAAAGCTAATACCAATGTTGGAAAATATAAGCATGACCTCTCCCTTCAGATTGAGCCATTTAGTACTTCAGTGAAAATCAATAATCAACTGGATGTTCTGGACATGAACCTGATTAATGAGGCTCAGTTTAAGGCACTTCCATACAAAGCTGAACTGACTGGCATTTGGAAGCTTGCCTCTGGTGAAGATGAGCTGAAGCACACATATGAGATCAGATATGAAGATCTGGTTGCCACTGCCAAGTGTGGTACAACTGGAAAACTCATGGGATCTCACATGAGCCATAACACAGAAATCGAGGTTGCTGGACTTTCACTCACATTCGGCAGTGATGCTCGTCTTAACTCACAGTACCTACGCTTCGATGGTAACTTTCATGCCACTGCTGTTCCCTTCAGATTCAATGTTGATGCCATGGCCAATACAGATGGTGAATTGTATCTGTATGGAAAACAGATCGCACAAGTTTACACTAAATTTCTTATGAAGGTAGAACCACTTGCTTTTGCACACTCACACGAATGCAGAGTCTCAACAACTCACAATCTGGACAATGGTCTATCAATTAAAACAATCCTTGATAATAAGATTGACACTGTGCTCAACCCATCTGAGCAGAAGGCAACAGTGAGAGTAAAATCTGAGGTCAACAACCATATCTTCAGCCAAGATGTAAGTGCTTACAATACTCCTGAAAGACTTGGATTAGAAGTGTCTGGATCCATCATGACAAACCTCTTCAACAGAGTTGACTCTGACAACCAAGACCACTTTTTCTCAGCCTTCCTAAAATATGATAAAAACACTAACAGTCGTGCCATCAGCCTGCCATTAATTGAGCATTTTCCTATGGTCCTGCAACACATGAAAATTACAATTTTGAGGACTGCCGAAGCCATGCAGTATTATATCAACAAAGAAGATATTATTGCAGAGATTGAGAACCTGGCCAAGTACATTAGTGAATTTGTAAAGGAGCTAAATCTGGAGAGGAGAATTGTCAAGATCAGCGAGGACCTGGTTGCTCTCTATGAGAAGTATGGAGTTACTCTGGATGACCTGGAGGCCTGTCTGATTAATCTAAATCCTCTTGTGATGAACCTAGTCTCTGAACTGGACACTCGTGTAGAAGAGATAGAAAAATATGTGAGGGAAATGATCACAAGTGGCACACTATCTGACACTGCAATACAGAGACTAACAGAAGAACTGAATTCATTCAATGAGAAATATGATGTCAGAGACATTGTTCTTGCTGTCATTGAGGCTATTGAAAATGTAATTGAGCAGATTGATGTAATGAGACTGAAGGGCAGTGGCATTGCCCTCTTGCAAGATCTTGAGGAACAATATGCTATTAAATCTAAACTGGAGGAGATTGTGAGTGAACTGAAGCAGTTTGCTGCAAACTTTGACCAAGGAAAGTTCATTGAGGATGTGAAGAACTTTGTTACCTCTGCCAGCTTCCGAGACTATGCAAACAATTTGGTGGCTCAAATCCCTACAGAAGAAATCAGCAAGACTGTTGAAAAAGCAAAACAATTGTTTACTGTACTGGGAAGCAGCTTGAATGCCTTCTACAGCAACATGAGACAAATTCTGGTGAAATCTGGTGTTGACAAGAAGATTGAAGAAATTCTGAAAAAAGTTGATGAGCTAATCAAGAAGTTCAATATTGAACAAACTATTGAGGCTCTTGCTAGCACTTTGAAATCTATTCTGATCCCTTTCATAGAGCTGCTGGATAAGGCTGTCACTTACTTGAAAACAACAGAGGTAAAGGAAATCACTGAGCATTTGAACAACTGCTTAAACCAATACATCGGATATATTAGATCATTTGACTACAATGCGTTTGTGGATGAAGCCAACCAGAAAATCAAGGAAGTAATAAATGATCTTTACACCATGAGTTTGTCACTTGAGATCTGGCAAAAGCTTGAGGCAATCAGAGAATTTGTCGATTATGCTCTATTATCTCTTAGTGCTTGCCTTGAGGAGCTGAGATCAGTCAAAGTTGTAGATGTGGTTAAAAAATTCAAGGACATTGTTGATAGTACAGTCTACATTGACATCGAGGCACTTACAGAAAGCCTCAGGAAGAGACTTACAGACATGGATATTAGAGAAGAAATCCTCCAGGTCCTGAATCAATTGAGTGGTATCTACACTAAGGTTGTGGCCATTGCAACAGACGCATGCAGTGCTGTTATGGAAGTAATCCAAAACATCCTTAAAGATCAGGCAATTGTCAATGAGTTAAAGCAAATCTGTGATGGAGTCAAAACAGGACTGAATTCAACAGCTGAATTCAAGATACCATCTTTCACTTTTCCACTCACTGACCTTGTTGTTCCCCCCATAAAAATAAGTTTAGAAAAGCTTGAGGAAATCAACCTCCCTTCTACATTGATTGACCTTCCAGAGTTTACTATTCTGCAATATTACACTGTTCCATCAATCAGAATAGAGTATGATGATATCAGGCAGGGACTATTAGACATATTGAACTTCATTGCCAACTATGAAGTGCCATCTGCTGATGCCATCTTTGGAGACCTTAGAATTATCTACCTGCCAGACATCTCTGCCATCACACTGCCAGAGATCAGTTTTCCAGAGATCTCCCTCCCTGAAATTCCTAAATACATTACTAAGCACAAATTCTCAGATCTGAAGATCCCAGAATTCACACTCCCTGCAGTCCCTAATGAGGTCATGATGCCATGCTTTGGAAAGCTGTATGGTGAGGTTAGAGTCACCATTCCAATTTTCAACATGAGAACTACAATGGAATTCTTAAATTCTACTGAAAGTGCAGAAACCCTTCAATTTACCGGGTACATTACCTCACATGGATCATCTGAATATGACATTCTTAAATACAGCTTGGATTCTACAGCTCGGGTTGCCATCCCTAAGATGAGTCGTGTGATTGTTGCTGAAACTCTGAAGATCACTCACAGTGTCCTAGCTGTTGATCATCAATCCTCAGTGTCACTCTATGGCTTCTCAGCCCAAGCTACGGCCAAGAGCACTGTGAAGATAACTTCTGCCTCCTTTAGTGCTAACATTGTTAACATGGCTTTCTTTGCACTGGAGGATGGAATGTCTGCAAATATTAAAACAACATATGATGATAAGGTAAACATTCCTGCACTCTCATGGAACAGTGACCAATCTTACACCAATGACTTCACACTTAAGCAGGAAGGTTTAAAAATCCTTCTGACCATGGAAGAAGAAGTCAAGGGCCAAATATCTGTGAGTGATGAGTCTGATGATATCACCATAAAGAGTACCTCAACTATAACTATTACTCCAACAACAGCCCAGCTAACCATTTCTTCAGATAGCAACAGTAGTGTTTTAAAATTCAAACAGAGAATACATGCTGAAGGTGTTGCCCTGAGCTACATTGACTTTAATGCTCGTATTGAAGGTAATTCTGCTTCCGAATCCACTTACTTGCTGGATGCTTCTGGAAAGGCTAATCTCAGAGAAATGAAGGTAGAGATGAAGGCAGACTATGACACAAAGTTTGATGGATTGCTCAGTGGTACCTTTTCCAGTGCCTTCAACATCTTAGTGCATCCCTTTGAGGTGGTCCTTGATTTCCACAACCAGGCTAATACTAAGCTCAGCTTCATAGAGCAATCTGCCAAGATTGATCTTCAGAATAATTATAATGTTCTTCTAAATAATGATGTGCAGAAGTTGAGCACTGTGGCAAATGTTCGCTTCAACCAGCACAGATACAGTCACAACTTTACAGTTGCCAACAACAGAGATGAGGCTAGCATTTACACAGCAGTAAATGGAGAGGCCAATTTGGAATTCCTAACTACCCCATTCAGTATTCAACCTATCCAGTTTGAAACCCTAATTATGATTGTTGACACTCCAGAAATCAGCAACATCAACCTATATGAACAAACTGGCCTTAAGCATCTGTTGACCAACTTTGACCAGGCCATTGATGTAGATGCAAAGATTGTCTATCAGAAGAGCAAAGTTGCACCCATTATTGATCTCGGTCTCATTAATGTCACTCCTCTGGGCGATTTAAAATCAGAGTTGTCTTTCAAGTCCTCTATATTCAGCCTTAATGCTAATGCTGGAATCTATGAGAAGGATAACCTGTTAATTCGATTTGGAGCCATTACTGCCTCTGAGTTTGAGGGACTGAAGTCAAAGATTGAAGGAACCAGCAGCCTAAGCACGAAAAGTGGATTAAAAATAGCCAATTCTGTATTCCTAGAAAATTGTCACATTGCAGGAACCCATGAAAGCACTGTAACTATGAACCCAGATAACTTTGAAGCTGCACTGTCTGTGATCACAGCTGCAAATATCAACCTACCTATACTCACAGCTAAAGCCAACCACCAACTTACTGCTGACAACAAGGCCCATCCAAAAGCGGATTCAACTTTTACGATAGAGTACACCTTTGACATTCCCATTATTAAGCTTGTTGGTAGGGGAAATGCTGAAAACACCTTAAAAGGTGAAGGAACTTCTTCATTTATCTCTGCTGAGACTCTCTTAAAGGGTACCATTGATGGAACATTCCTAGACCGTGGTATTGTGAAGGGAGCTCTGAATTATGATGAATCCATCTATATGAATGGTAATAATTTGCAATATGCTCTTAAGACGGTTGGCGATGGCAACATGAATTATGGAGATCTAAAGGTGGCATTTGATGTGGATGAAAGCCTGTCTGTGGAGACAGCTATTGAACATGTTTATACTATGCTGAAGTTTTCTTCCAAGAACGAAGCAAATATTGGAGGTTTCAACACAAAGGGAGTTCATACTGGCCAAGCCACAGTTGATCTGGATCTTCTGAAGTCACTGGTGGCTGATGTGAAAATTGATTTGTCTCAACCAAGTACCTTTGGTGACCTTAGCATCTCTGAGAAGGTGGTAGTGGAGCTCAGTGTATCCAAGCAGAAAATTGATTACACGTCAAAAATCATCTCTCCAGTGTACACCATAGATGTTGTTGCTAAACTAGACGGTAGCTCCCCAGACTACAAAACTGTTCTCAAGGCTACAGCCACATCACCAGTTGTGTTGCTGGAGTACAGTCTTGACAGTAAGTGTCTGCAAAGACAAATAAATCAATAAACATGTATCATTCAATGATACTAATATTTACTAAGAAGAAATGAAGAATTGGCAGTGTGATTAACTCATATTTGCTTTGACACAAAACAGGCTCTATGAGTACTACAATGGAGAACGATGCCCTGGTTGTAGGAGCTAATGCTGTACTTACACATGCTGACTTTACGATGGATATCAGCAATGTTATTCACAAGGGGTAATGTGTTCTGACTTTTTATTGAATTAAACTAAAAAATATTGAATTATGCTTACAAGTATTCTTTAGTTTATAACCAATTATGTTTGTAAATCTTTATTATTATTTCTGGTTTAGTGATCCTAGCCATACCCTGAATATAGACATCACCAGCCCAACATTCACTGATGTAAACGTTCGCTATGCTGCTCGAAGAGATGGCATAAGTGCCTCGGTTTCTACACTGACAACTGGCCACCTTGGCTTCCAGCTTCAAGGAATGATTCCATCCCAGATCAATGCGAGACTCTACAGCCGTTTTGCTGTAAGTGGCATTTCTTTTGTTAATCTTTAAAGGTGCCCAAGAACGTTCTTTCACAAGATGTAATATAAGTCTAAGGTGTCTCCTGAATGTGTCTGTGAAGTTTCAGCTCAAAATACCCCATAGATTTTTTTAAATTAATTTTTTTAACTGCCTATTTTGGGGAATCATTAACAATGCACTGATTTACACTCAGCGCCGCCCCCTTAAATCACATGCTCCCTGCCACACCAGCTGTCGACTATATTACAGTGCATTTACAAAGTTCACACAGCTAATATAACCCTCAAATGGATGTTTACAAGATGTTCGTCATGCATGCTGCATGCATGCTTCGAATTATGTGAGTAAAGTATTTATTTTGATGTTTACGTTTGATTCTGTATGAGTTTGAGGCTATATGCTCTGTGGCTAACGGCTAATGCTACACTGTTGGAGAGATTTATAAAGAATGAAGTTGTGTTTATGCATTATACAGACTGCAAGTGTTTAAAAAATGAAAATAGCGACAGCTCTTGTCTCCGTGAATACAGTATGAAATGATGGTAACTTTAACCTCATTTAACAGTACATTAGCAACATGCTAACGAAACTTTAGAAAGACAATTTACAAATATCAGTAAAAATATCATGCTATCATGGATCATGTCAGTTATTATTGCTCCATCTGCCATTTTTCGCTGTTGTTCTTGCTTACCTAGTCTGATGATTCGGCTGTGTGCAGCTCCAGACGTTAACTGGCTGCCCTTGTCTAATGCCTTTTATAATGTTGGGAACATCATGGGCTGGCATTATGCAAATATTGGGGCGTACACCCCGATTGTTACGTAACAGTCTGTGTTATGTTGAGATTCGCCTGTTCTTCGGAGGTCGTTTAAACAAATGAGATTTATATAAGAAGGAGGAAATGATGGGGTTTGAGACTCAGTGTACTGTATGTCTTTTCCATGTACTGAACTCTTGTTATTTAACTATGCCAAGGTAAATTCAATTTTTGAATCAAGGGCACCTTTAAACCCGAACTATTAACTCATGCTAACAACTTTTGCTGTCTGTTTTTTGGTTATACTTACATAATTTTACTTTTTTAATTTTTTAATTTTTTGCTGATTTTCTATATCTATATTGGGGGTGGCAAACTCCAGTCCTGGAGAGCCACAGTCCTGCATAGTTTAGCTCTAACCCTGATAAAAACTCACCTGCCTGTAGCTTCCTAGTAACCCTTCAAACCTTGATTAGCTTGTTCAGGTGTGTTTGATTAGGGTTGGAGCTAAACTCCGCAGGACTGTGGATCTCCAGGACCGGCATTCGCCACCCCTGATTTATATTGTAATCATTGTGTTTTTTTTGCAGTCTGCACCAGAAGATGATGTTGACATTCTGATCATCAGAGCTGCACCAAAGGGAGATGAAAAAGTGCTTTTGGTCAGCTACAATTTACAGGCTGCATGTAATGTGTCCATAGGCTTGATAAACAGGCTACAGGATATCTCATCCAGTGTTACTGGATTTGCGGAAAAACATGGCATCATTATTGCAGATGACAGACTTGACTTGATTCTTCTTGAATTAAATAAAGTCTTAGTATATGCCGAAAATGCTGCTTTCTGGCCCAGCCCAGAGCTCAGTGAGCTATCTAAACTGTTCAGAAATGTAGTTGTTACGTCCCAAATGTACATCCAGTTCTTGATTAATACTGTCATTGACTTCCTGAGAGAGACCAACTACAAACTGCCTGGAATGGAAGCTACCCTGTCTGATATCAAATTTATAATTGCAGAAATGCTGGAGAAAATTGCCAACAACCTGGAGATATATTTCCTTCCCATCATGGAGAACTTCAACACAGTTGAAATGACGTTTCCTTCTGGTAAGGTCATCACTGTAGCCGAGGTCCAAGAAAATGTGAGAAGTAACATGAAAATTCTCCTAGCTATGATATCAGATATGATGCCGCAATTGGAAAGCCTTGATGTCTTTCTTGAGAAACTGGGACATACAATTCAAAAGGTTGTTGATAAAGCACAAGAACTTGTGGACAGCATGAAGTCTGACATCTTAGAAGCTGTTGCTGCTCCATGTAACAGTTTCTTCAAAAAGTTGATGAGTTCTATTCAGGAAATTGCAATGTTCATCATCTTCAATGTTTTTTTTCCTTTAGGTCAGTTATTTGACTACCTTTCTACTGAATATGAGGAAGTGCTTAATGCAAATAATGGAATACAGCAAATTGAGCTTCCTTTCCCCTTTTTCCAGTAAAATGGTCATTCTGAACAAACAGTCATTGAAATAAATACTATCATCTTTTGAAATTAACATTCTTAAATGGGCATTCAAGCCATTGGACACTCATCTGAAGTGCAGTACCAACATGTTTAAAAAGCACTCACTGATGCCATACATGCCGCATTAATATGCTGTTGTATTATTCTATTTGTATAAATGATGACTCAAATATTAACCTAGGTATCAAGTACAAAAAATGTCAATTGTGACATTTCATCCTTGTTCTGTATCTTAAATTAATGGCATAATGGATGAGGCTAAATAAAGAACTTTTATTATGCAATACTATGCATCTCTTCATATTTTTTTTTTTTTTTTTTTTCAGTGATAGTCTGATGATCTGGGCTGCATTTCTCAAAAGCACTGTGAACTAAGTTGATTGTAGAGACATTTGGTTCCTGCACAGTTTAGCTAATTACCTGTATATATTATTATGAGCAAAAGCACGTTTCTTCCTCAACAACAAAGATACAGTGTATGTTATTATTAACTGTGATGAGCACACTGTTAAAATGTGACTTATACTGGTTAGTTTGATGCACTTTTAATATAATGCTTATAAACAGCTGTTTATTACGGAGCCCCTAAAGGGACATGGTGGTAGAAAAAAAAAAATGGGAAGGAAGGAAATTTTACTTGGTGGTGGAAAAAAAATTTGGGATGGGAGGATTTTTTTTTTTTTTTTCAAATCTTTTGCGTTCCCTCGCAAAGATTGCGTTCCCTCGCAAAGATGTTTTGCGTTCCCTCGCAAAGATTGCGTTCCCTCGCAAAGATATTTTGCGTTCCCTCGCAAAGATGTTTTGCGTTCCCACGCAAAGATGTTTTGCGTTCCCTCGCAAAGTTATAATCGTTCCCTTGCTGTGAGCTCAGACAAACACTTCCTCTTTAATGTCCCGCTGGCTGGCAGTAGTGTTTTAGTTAGTAACATACCTTAATAATGCACACAAATAATGCGCGGCTCATAGAGTTTGAACTTGTTGGACTCAAAAATGAATGCAGTCAGTGCTTATGTCAAGCAGTTCGGTTGGTAATATATTCACAGATTCGAGCTTCCCGGATTAATAACTCGTGAGCTAAACGTTGTTAAAACACAAATGCAGCTACTTCCAATCATAGTAGCCTAGACAACAAGCTACAACAACCCAATTTTCCTCAAATGTGTTTTATAATAAATTGGTCTCTATGAGCAGGCGGCGGAGATACACGCCTGAAGGGACCGTCTGAAAAGTGCAAAACCCGAAACCCTTTTGCTCATTTTATATTACGAAAAATACTCAATAACTTCACTGTAACATACTGTACTGGCACCAAATTCAGTTCATACATCACTGCTCTCCTGCTGGTTATAGGTACTACAACACTTAGTTTGGCAAGTAGCACTTAAAGGCCTTCTTTACACAAATGATGTTGGTACACAGCTTACATACAACAGCTTTTGCATGATAATGGCTTACTGGATTTGATGGCATTACAATTTATTTAATATTTTTACTAATAACAGTTAAGTTATTATTATATTATTTTATTTAATAATTAATAATCATAAACGTTATGCATTTTTTTTTTTTTTTTTTTTATTAAACTAAGTGTTGGGTTTTGCACTTTTCAGACGGTCCCTTCAGGCGTGTATCTCCGCCTCCTGCTCATAGAGACCAATTTATTATAAAACACATTTGAGGAAAATTGGGTTGTTGTAGCTTGTTGTCTAGGTTACTATGATTGGAAGTAGCTTCATTTGTGTTTTTAACAACGTTTAGCTCACGAGTTACTAATCCGGGAAGCTCGAATCTGTGAATATATTGCCAACTGAACTGCTTGACATAAGCACTGACTGCATTTCTTCATTTTTGAGTCCAACAAGTTCAAACTCTATGAGCCGCGCATTATTTGTGTGCATTATTAACGTATGTTACTAACTGAAACACTACTGTCAGCCAGCGGGACATTAAAGAGGAAGTGTTTGTCCGAGTTCACAGCAAGGGAACGATTATAACTTTGCGAGGGAACGCAAACATCTTTGCGTGGGAACGCAAAACATCTTTGCGAGGGAACGCAAAACATCTTTGCGAGGAAACGCAAAACATCTTTGCGAGGGAACGCAAAAGATTTGAAAAAAAAATTTGTGTCCCAAATTTTTTTCCACCACCACGTAAAATTTCTTTCCTTCCCTTTTTTTTTTCTACCACCATGTCCCTTTAGGGGCTCCGTAGTTTATAATACTTATAATGTGATAAAATACAGCAAAATCTGCATGACAAAATACTACCTCTCAGTATTTGAGCAAGAAGTCACTTCAATATTCCAGAATACTGTTTTTGTTAAGAACATAAAAATGCCTGAAGAAAGATTTTTTTTTTTTGATGCAATATCAATGCAAGTTTACTTTCAAGTTTACATTTTTGTCTACAGCATAAATTACACACAGTAGTACCTCAAACGTATATGGCATCTGTTATCAAATGGCTTACAAATTGATATCATGACTGAAGGGCTCTATTCTGCCTAAGCTTGAAAAAATTTAAAACCTGGGATATCAAATTTTGGACATCCCCCTTTTATTTAACATTTTAGGTTTGTTTTGTTTTGTTTTCTTTTGTACTATCCTAAATTAACTTCAAAGTAATGTCATCATCTTCCTTATTTGAGGTTAGTTATTTCTTGTGTTTTTTTTAAAAGCCTTTCATAGCTTTACTCTGCCTCCTTGTGGTGAAGACACTGAATTGTTGACACAGTGAACAAATTCGCAAATACAGATGAGATGAAATGTATTAGTACTGACAGTATACTGACAGTATAGACTTAGTACTCTTTTTTTCTATATTCGTTTTTATTACATTTAGTGCTCACCTGATGGTCCCTTTCTTTGTAAATTTCCAATAAATCATCTAGAAAAATAATAATAAAATAACCTCCCCTCATTTTGTTCATTCATAACAGACAAAATGTTAAATATAAAAGCATACAATAAATTCAAAATAACAAAAGCAATCAATTCACTGTGTGCTACAAAACATTTCTGTGACTGTTAAAATGTATTAATTAATTCAGAATGTTTTATGAATTTTTGAGGTCAGTGATCCAGTTTTTTCCTTGCCAGGATAGAGCTTTCCTTTTTTCCTTTTATCATTTCATAAACCAACTAAATATTATGTGGTTTTGACTTACACATAAGTTTTCTTCTATTTATTTTGGCTTTTCTCCCACAGTTTGTAATCATTGCTTTTAAGTGTGAACACACCAGCTGTTGAATTTTCAAGTGAAGGTTACTCTTATTTATCCGTCTGCTGTAGGAAGATGAATTACGCTTTCTGACAAAAGTTTTCATGTATTTGATGCAAAAGAATGAAATTCCTGTTTTAGTGAGGTAGTTATTTTAGTGAGGATGTGTCTGTACATGATTTACAGTACGTAGATCATAAAGTGTCATACACCCTACTGTGACCACAGGTTAAATTTAGGCGTGAGAATAGGTTCTGAATACTGACATTCAGAAATGAACAGAGGGAAGAATTAGTGGCATTAACAAATCAAACAAGTGTGGCTGTAACAATAATAATGACTGGCCTGATGAGAGTCAGAGCACATTCAACTACTTCATTACACCAAGATTCACTGAGAATAAATATGAAAAAAGAGGCGGTCGAGGCTAGTTACACGAAATTTCTTTATAGATATATACCCTAAAGTGTCAGCTACAAAAAGCTATTAAACATCTTTACCATTATTGCCCTAGAAAAAAAGTCACTGAATCCATGCACAGACATTTTGTGACATGTTTATGCTAGTGTTAAAGCCATGTTCATCGCTTACCTAACAGCTATTGAGAAAAGAAATAAAAGATTGTTATTTTAGTTTGGAAGACAACATTCACAAAAAATATTCTAATCTAAGATGATTTTGAATTGTGTGTTTGAAACCAACAAAACACTGGTAGAGAAAGCACATTTGTGGAATTAGACTTTTGACTCAAAATATACTTACTGAAATTCAACCCTTTTCACAGATCCCCTTTTGTGACAACTAGCCCCATCCTCATATATAATTGATTAACAGAGGATGCACTGATTGATTGATTTACTCGTTGATTGAATTAGCACATTTGCTAGAGTAATGGCCTATTTGATTGTCTTTGGAGGATTTAAAATAAATAAATTAAAACGCACATAGCCTACTTATAAGAGCATGCCACAGAAAACAGACATAGGCTACACTGTAACAAATTGCTGTAGTTTTTACAGCAAAATTCTACAGAAACTAGCTGTTTTACCATTTTACAGGTTATTACTGTATTTTGCAATGCATTATGGGTCAAAAAGAGTATTACAGTTGTTAACAGTATTTTTCCAGGTCAACTGTAAATTAATTTACAGTTAAGAGGTGTTTTCGCTGTAGCTCATATGTTTTTACATCAAATTACTGTGATGTGGCATTATGGGACTGCGCGGGCTGAATAACGTTACGTTTGAAAACTGTGGACTGGAGCAGGACATGAACCATTGAAGATAAAAGGCATTATCATAACTTTTGTTAAGTTCACTTAAATTTACATCCATAAATATTCAAATCAGATGTATTACATTTAATGCATTTTAGTGATTCATATTTTAAACAGAATTCTTAACGTCAGATGTAATTATTGTATCGACTTAAATAACAACTGCGTGTTATCAGCACATTTAGTGGGATATAAAAGTGTTTGATTCCAATATGCATTTATTTTTTTGCCGAAACAGGAATGTGTCGTTAACTTTATATTTATTGTTTCAGGAGAGGGTGAGAATCGTGACGGAGCGCCCATTAGCCTACAGTGGAGAGACGAAGCTGAACTACGGTAAAAACCATAGTGAATGTAATGATAATATGGTTGAATGCTGCAGTTTGTTACCATTTTATTCGCATTTGCTCTCAAGATAATATTTTTAGAGCATTTGCAGTTTGGAAGACATTACATTTTGACCGCTCGTGAGACAAAACTACTTATAGGCTAACGTGTGCAGTTAGGTTTGTTGATGAACAACATTAGAATATATGGTATTAATATCGTTGGATGCTGCGATTTTCTCATTTATTTCACCAGTTTGGATTTCTTATTGAGAGCATGTAAACCCAATTTTTAACAAAGGCCTGCAACTAAATTGAACGCAAAACAGTTTGAGCGAATGGTGTAACGTTAGGGGTGCTTCGACTTTGCTCGCCACTGCTAGGGAGTATTGTTTAGCACCTGTATTGTAAAGTGGTATGTTTTCATTAAAGTCTGCACATGATCCTAAATCTTCTGCTTGTGTTTTTCTGACTGATTTTTGTGCAGATGTTATGTGAGAATCAACCCATCTACGAGTAGCAAGACAGCCACAACAAAAGTTGGCGTCAAAAAAAGTGGAAAGGCCTCAGAGAAGAGGAACCACACCATTAACCCTCATGTGTTTACACTTCTCAAAAGATTAATGGACTTTGAGTGGTTAAGATGATGTCTACAAAATGACACTTTGTTTTTAATTTATATTCTAACAATTTCGATCTTGTGTATGTTGTTTATCTTGTCTTTGTTCACTGCAAAAAGTGTTCAACATACACAAAAAAGGGTTTAAAAATACTTTAGATTAAAACGGTTTATATGTTTTAGATAGAATGCTGTCATTTGTGTTTGACAACATATATAACAGAAGAAAAAAAAAGAAAAGGAAAAAAAAGCAGAAATGTGAGACTAAAAGGAGTCTTGGTACCATACTTGTTTTGGTACCATAACGCCATTTTTGTTGATGTTACCAATGAAAGTCTTGCAGTAATTTGCTGTTAATTTCAATAAATATTTTTCTTACAACAGCTTGGTTTGATTATTTTTTAGATGTTTATTTTAATGCATTTACATCAATATAATGGTAAATAATAGAGTACAGTTTACTGTTAAAATAATTTACAGTATTTTTAAAGTATAACTATTACAGCAACATCTTGCCTTTTGGAGCATTTACAGGATTTTATTGGCAGGTAAATACTGTAATTCAGTGCAATTACAAAAAAATACTGTAATGTATACTACAAGTACAATTTTACAATCCTGTAAAAAAAAAAAATTAAAAAAATACTGTATTCCACAAACAACAATATACTGTACATTGATTAACAGTATTATACTGTAATCCATTTTACAGCAATTAACGATTTTACAGGATTTTATTGGCAACTTTAGTTGCCAGGTAAATACTGTAATTCAGTGCAATTACAAAAAAATACTGTACACTGAAAAAAATGATTTTTTTGATGCTGTTCACTTTATTTAAACAACTTATTTTGATTCAACACCATTGTATTAGGTTTCTGGTTCAAATTCAATTGCTTCATGTTAAATTAAGTTGAAACAATTACTTTTTGACTTAACTTGATTTTTTCATATTAAAATAACGTTTCAATCAAGTAAACCTAACCAGGACTCAATCAAACAGGATTTTCACTTCCCATCATGCTTTGCAAAGGGGCTAAACTAGTGTAAATGTTGAAATAAAGTGTTATTTTAAGCAGTTTTTAGGAAGATGAGAAAATGGAAAGACTTTTTAATGTTTACTGTTCTATTATGTTGGTATTTAAAAGTTTCTGTTAATTAATAGTTTTGGGGTTACCATTGTGGTGAAGTGTTGCACTTGTGCTTGGGTTGAGAACCTGCTAACAAAATTTCAAATTACTTTAATAAAATTGTAGTCACTATGGTAGTGCTCAGGGTTGCATTTCCCAAAAGCATTGTAAGCCCATGTTGATTGTAGAACCATTGCTACCATGATCAATTTACAATGTTATTGAGTAAGGTGATTTAGGATGAATCCGGTATCACATCTAGATTGCCAACACAGAACATCAAAAAAGTTATGTAAATCATGCAATTAAACAAGAAGAATTAATTGTAAAAATGTATATGTATATGTATGTGAAAACAATTTATTTTATTTTGCTTTTTATTTTAAAATAAAACCTTTAATGTTAATAAAAACTAAGTTGGTTGTGAGGAACCACTGTCCATAATTGACTTGAGTTAGTTTAAAGTATCATTTTACTACAAGTTCAATTTTATAATCCTGTAAAAAAAAAAAAAAAAAAAAATACTGTATTCCACAAACAACAATATACTGTAAATTGATTAACAGTATTATACTGTAATCCATTTTACAGCAATGAACAACTATTTTACAGGATTTTATTGGCAACTTTTTTGCCAGTAAATTCAACAGTACATTTTTTACAGTGTAGGCCTACGTCTTTTTCACCTGTTTACTTGTAATTAATTCATTTGTACTGTATTTTTCATGAAAATCCATTAAAATTGAACTTAGTGAAAGTATATATAAAAATCCAGTAGAATTTTATGTAAAGCATTCATAGCACTTTTAAGTAATGCACTTATAAAACACTATTTGGTTTACTTTATCTGACTACACTTAAAATCATTTAAAGCGTTAGTTCTAATTGGTGCATTTATATTAAGTGTACTTAAGTACCACAGTTGGGAAAATGCACTTATAACTAGAACATTAGTATTGTCATTTAAACTTAGAATTACTATGTAAAAGTCTACCAAGATTGAAATTAATTTTAAAGCATTGAAAGCACACTTTTAAGAAATACACTAATAAAACTCCTCTGTATATTTTTGCGGTAGTATACTTTATTTCAATGCACTAATAAACTATTTAAGTGTTTGTGCTAATTAGTGCATTTATATTAAGTGTACTTAAGTACCACAGTTGGGAAAATGTACTTATAACTAACATTAGTAATATATTTTTAATAAAATGAATTTCATTTAAACTTAGGATTACTACATAAAAGTCTACTAAGATTGAATTAATTTTAAAGCATTGAAAGCACACTTTTAACAAATACACTAATAAAATATTTTTGTGGTAGTCTACTTTATTTCAATTCACTAAAAATCAATTTAAGTAGTACTGGTATTTAGTATACTTTTCCAAGTGCAGTGAAGTACTACTGAAGTACAAATATACTTTAAAATAGTGTATTTATAGTGTATAACTTTGACACTTTTATTTAGCACCAAAATAAAGAATGTACAAATGTACTTGCTTGTATTTAAGTATTTTTTTAATGCACTCAAGTATACTTTTTTTTCACCTGGGGCAGCAAAGTAATGATATTACGCATAATAAGGTCGATTAATTAATTGATTAGCTATTTCCCCACAAAAGCTGTTTAATCAGCATGAAGCCTCTCATCCATTGACATTCATTCAATTGGGAGGTGGTTTAAATGAAAATAGTGTAAGAGATACAAAAACATGCAAACACATCTAGCATGATGCCTTATGTATTGCATTGCTGAATTTTGAGCATTTCCACCGAGCTATATGCAGTTTAGTTAACACTGATGTAGAAGCACCAATTCACGATTTTAAGCCTAAACTTGACAATCTGTAAACTTGTCCCTCAAATCTGATGGGTTGATTTGAATGTTGTTCCAGGATCAACAAAAATGTTGACCCAGGAACATGTTGAACTCAGCAAAATCAGGTTATGCTTTAGTTTCAGTAGTACTGAAGTGAACAGCACTTAACTATCCTTTATTTGACTGTTACTACAGGTAGGTGCTGTTGAGGTTCCGTCATACTTGATTGGCTGCTTTGCAATGGATCGGGTCAGCAGGAAGAAGACATCCTCCAGCTCTGCTGCTCGGTGGAGTCGCCTGCATGCTCATTATTGTGGTGCCCCAGGTATGAGTTTGTGTGTGTGCATCCACGGTCATGTGCAATATGCACACTGTGATATAATAGTACACTGATAAAGTCACAATGAAATGGACATCCCACATCCTTGTTTCCAGTTACCACTCCCTCTTGTTTAGTTGTTGTTCAGTCCTCGTTTGTATGAATGTGCTCACCTGTTCCTTATGTTTTCTGCTTCCTTTCTTGTTGAGTCTTCGTTAGTCTGAGTGTTGTTACCGGTTCCTCATGTTCTTTGCTCCCTTTATATTGTGCCCTCTTTCCCTCATGTTTTTGTCAGTTTGTTATGTGCCAACTTGTGTGTGCGCCTCATAGTGCTATTGTGTACTTCTGTGTGTGCTAACGTTACCATGTTCAAGCTGAAGATTGTGTCTGGATACCTTGTCTTGTGACTTTTGTGTCTCCTGTTTGTTCCAGTAACTGCAAGCTGAGCTTCTCTGGTAGCTTCCCCTCTCTGCCAAGCAGCAAGACCGGTGCAGTGCCTGATCGTGCCCCGTGAGTCTATCTATGTGTGCTGTGTGATCTTGTCTGGCTCTCGCTGTATCTATAGAGGGTATGCATTGACGTCACCTTTCTGCCGGAACGCACTCCCTCAGCTGGACTGAGTGGTAAAAGAACCTGCCGCATGACTGGATTTAATTGGGGAAACTGCGAAAACGCGAGTAGGGCCTAAAGCAAATGATTACACTAAAGGTTGGGCTCGAAAGTGCTCCTTATAACATGTAAAAGAAACCTAATCCATGGATATTGACGTGCAGCCAGAAGTCGTGTTTCCTGACATTTATATGTGCCGGATTTCGACGCTGGGGAAATACATAAAGCAAATCTGCCTGTTATCACTTTATATAACTACAATATAGGTAGGTCTAAATCAGAGTTATCACTTATATCAATGTTATACACATCGTTATATCGTTCACAGCCCTAAAACCTGTATAGTTCTGTGACTTGCAGCGATCCATTTGCTTTTTTTTTTTGTTTTTTGTTTTTGTAGCTTTCGGCAGTCTGTAAAAATATACCTCAGATTTTATCGCAAAGCTATTTGTACAATCGCAAAGCACTTTTCTTGTTTTAGATGTGTTTTTCGCGCCATTCACACTGAAAATCAATGCTGCCACTCAGTCTTTCTGTTACGCTCATCCTGCATTTGAGTCCTCCCTCATAAATCTCTGACAGGTCCAGGTTTAAGCAGACTAACTGACTGGAGAAGTCCTGCATATATCAACAGAAAGAAGCCTGTTGTTTTTACCAGAATATATACGGAAAATCTATGAATTATGAAAAAATTATTGCCATGATGAGAATAACATGTAATCAGCAAAAATGTAAAAATGCAGTCTGATTACAAGAAATTTAAAATGTAATATAATCTAATTACAAGTTCTTAATTTTTGGAATCTGATTACGTAATCCAGACTACATGTAATCAGTTACTATACCCAGAACCAACAATGAGGATTGCATTTCTCTTTTGAGAAGGAGACATAATTTTTGTTGTCTTACAAGCTGTGATTTACAAACATTAATTGGGACAAAATGAATGTCATGCATTTATCCAAAAACACAAATTTTGAATGAATTTTGTGATCACACACCTTTTAAGCTATCAATACATAACAATAAAAGGAAAATTATATATAAATGTTTTCAATATTACTATACCTTTCTAAGATGATTATAAGGATGTTTAAGGACCAATTCTAGTATATTCTGCTTTCCATCAATCAACAACTGAAGGCCTTGGATAAATAATTTTTTGTGTATCCAAGAAGACTTGCCTGGACAAATTTGATGAGTATTTACCCACAACAGAAAATAAGAGGTTAGTGGATAAAGTAAACAGGACGACAGGGGAGAAGGTTTAATAATGTTTTTCAGTGTAGTTGTGTCTGATTGGTAATGCACTCAGCAAAGATGTCAAAATAAAATGTAGTCAAATATGTGGGTCTAAGATTAGTAATATGACCTAGTCTACTTTTGGTGCTTAATGTCCTTTGCATCATCAGTAAGAAGACATGAAAGAGACAGGCTTCTACCATCACATTATCGCAAGAGGAGCCGTATGGAAGTTGTTGAGATGCTACAGATTTAAAAGGTAGATTAGAATATTTTAAAATGACTACTGGACCTTTTCTCTTTACAAATTGAACCTTTCAATCATGTAATAAGTGTTTTTTTTTTTGTTTGTTGTTTTGTTTTTTTTAAATCAAATTGTGATCAAAGGGTAAATGAATTAAATCAATTTTCTATGTATATTAATATGGAAGTGAGAAATACACTAAATGAATCAATCAACCAACCAACCAACCAACCAACCAACAGATGTGTTCCTTGAAAAAACATATTCTCTCTATTTGAAAGAGCATTGACATTAAATGAAAGAGTAGCCTTTGTCCTGCCACAGAGGCACAACATATGAACTTTGTAGTGGGTCTTTACTGATTTGCAACTGCTATCTCTCCTCCCATTCCTACAGAAACTGGCTTAATATACAAGGCCATTGACAGCAGTAATACCGCAGATTCCATCTCAATACGCAACGATCTAAGGAAAGAGCTTAACTGAACCCATCATGGGGGACACTAAGCTCTGCCTTTTGCTGCTTCTATGTGCAATAGCCGTGACAAGTAAGTACTATTGAGGATTTGTGACTGGTGGAATTTGTTTAATAATATACTTTTTAATAATGTATTTGCCAGACTGTTGTTGTAAAGAATAAGAATTCATTGTCGTGCCTGCCCTTATGAAAAAGAAGTTTATTCAAGTGTGCTACAGTATTAGTATACATCTTTTAAACTAAAAATAAGAAGATATACAGTACTTTGTCTACTTTTTATATACGTCTCAGAAATATACTTTACGTGCTTCTCAGAAATATACTTAAAATTGCACTTAAGTATACATGACTTATACTGACAGAAAAGTCTAAGTATATATTTGGCCTATACTTATCTTCAATCTTTTGATCAAGATATACTTAAAAGTATAATTAAGTATTCTAAGTATACTTGGCTTGTAGTAGTCTTTTGATTGAGTAGCCTTTTTTACATAGTTTTACACAGTCTTATAAACTTATAAACAGTCTTATAAACTTCCCTAGTGAAAAAATATATACTAAAATGTATTTGAAATACATTTATTTTGTGTTAAGTATACTACAAATACATTTACATATTTATGTTCTTAATAAAAATACCCTGCAACTGTACTTTTGGTATATTAAACTGGTATACTTAAAGTCTGCTAAATTGGAACAACTAATTTTATACTAAATGCACTTTGATTGTGCAGAAGGGGTAGTGCTGTAGTGCTGAGGTCCAACTAAAGATATGCTTAAGTATATTTGATTGTGTTAAAGTGGAACTATTGTATACGTCAGGTACACTTTAAATATTTAAAGTTTGATATGCAAAGATCATACAATCCTTATTAATAGTGATATTAAAACACTTTTAGGCATAAAAGGGGGGTGCTATTACGCATCATCTGAAAGAGTACAGACTGAATCTACGGATCAAAACACAGGAGAAGAAGAAGCTGAAACAAGTGATATAAGATTGCTCACGCAAATGTAAAATAACAGGATAATCAAACATTAAACAGCATGTAAATCAAAACTGCCTAACGTTACCGAATGAAATGTAGACCCAGGACGAGCTATAGGATTGTGAAGCTTTGGGGGTGTTGATGGACTTCAAGTATATTTAGGCCTGGTTTCACAGACAAGGCTTAGCCTAAGCTAGAATTAGTTCTTAGTTCAATTAGGATATTTCAGTAGCTTTTATAAACATACACATTACTGGTGTGCATCTTGAGACAAAACAATGGCAGTGACATATTTTAAGATATGTCAGTACAAGTTTCTTTCAGTTCAAACAGTTCAAACATGCACTTTAGTCTAGGACTAGCTTAATCCTTGTCTGTGAAACCGGGGGTTAAAGTATTAAACTACTAAACTAGTAGTTTACTGAGAGTATACTTCAAAGTGTGCTTTCATATAAAGTACTACTAGTATTAAAATAGTACACTACTAGTAAATATACTCATAAGTTCACTTGCAGTACAAATAAGAAACATAATTATAGCTGTGCACTTGAAGTTTACTACTGTTACACTTATAGTACACTTAAACATATACCTTTATATACTAAAAGTGGACCAATTTAGTCTCAAGCAGTATTGATATAGTTCACTTACAAATATACTACTAGTACATTGATATTAGTATACTTACAACATAAAGTATACCTAAATATATAGTTAAATATTGCTTAAGTATACTTCATAAAATGAACTTGAAGTATACTTTTTCGTAAGGGTGGTTAAATAAAATGAATATTTTATTATATGAAAGTATGTTTCATGTTTCAGTTCTAATCATACTCATTTGTTTTTATGCTAAAAGTTTAAAATATTGTTGAGTCATTTTTGAATCAGTATTAAACACAAAAACATTAATAGATGTTAAATGTAAAACAAAATAGTGTTTCTGTTGTCAACTTGTATTTATTTGTTAGTTATTTTTGGTGTTCTTTTTTAAATATTTATCTATTGTTGTTAAAGGGACAGTTCACCCAAAAATCATTTACTCACCCTCAGAGTACCCAAAAATACCCAAAGATATTTTGGAGAATATGGTTAACCAAATATTTGACGGGCCCCATTGACTTCCATAGTATGGAAAAAAATAATAATATGGACGTTAATGGGACTATATATCTTCTTTTTTGTTCAGCAGAAGAAAGTCAGACAGGTTTGAAACAACTTGAGGGTGAGTAAATGATGACACAATTTTTATTTTTGAGTGAACTATCCCTTTAATGAATAACACTGAATTGTACTATATGGTAATGGTAAATTTTGATATTATTTGTATAATACTCCTTGTTGTTTTTCACTTTAGATGCTCAAGGCGGGGAATTACCATGCCTTTGTAAGTGCTAAACTATTAACATTTTTTAAGAAAATATAAATTGTTTATAAGAAATTCTATATAGTATATACTGTATTATCTAATGATATTTATCAGGAAAAATAAAACGAATAAGAAAACCATCTACTTCATTTAAGAAAAGCAATCGTTGTGGACTAGAGTCATGTATGAGTGTTCTGATGTTTAAGATGTGATTGTGCTCCCCTAGTGGCCAAAATGTACAAGAGCTTTAACAAGTATGAATACACCTATGAAACAGAGTCTCTAAATGCCCTGAATGGAGCAATCAATGGCCCCAAGGCCAGATGCAAGGTATAAATGTCGACGCTGTGAATATTTAGATTTTTTTTCTTGTTTTTATTTTATTTATTTATTTTTTTTCATAAAACTTATAATTTCATACATATTCTCTTTTAAACAGGTTCAAATTGAGGTCCCTCGTACATGTAGCTACATCTTGCGCACAACGGAGTGTGCATTAAGTGAGGCGATCGATGTTGATGCAGAAGGAAATCCTATCTTTGGGTCATCTGCTGGTGCAGATGCTTTCAAGGCTGCCATGGAGAAGTATGTTTCTCAAGGCATTCTACACTGAGCAGAAAAGAAGAAGCTGACCATGTTAAATAAACACTGACCTCTCAATTCTCAGGAACCCATTGAAGTTCACCGTTGAGGGAGACGATGACATCAAGCTGTTTCCAGAGGATGATGAACCAGTCAACATTTTGAACGTCAAGAGGGGTCTGATCTCTGCCCTTGTAGTGCCTGTGTTGGAGGAGGACAGAAACAGGAGAATGGTCAGTCATTAACTCTAAACATCAAAAAAGTTTACATTTGTTGAAAAATTGATATACATTGACTAATCCTTTACAACTTTTCCCCAAAACCAGCCCACCATCTATGGTGTGTGCAAGACAGGCTACTCCGTGAACTCCAGAGAGGACATTGCCACTGATGTCACCCTCAACAGAGACCTGTCTAAATGTGACAATTTCAGGCCTGTCAAGGACCACACTAGTCCCCTGGCCCTTATCACAGGCATGGTAAGCCATCCAGTCTTCGAATAATACAAAATAACTGTGTTAGGGATATCTGATGGATTCAGTAAACTGTTAACTTACTTTCTTTTTCATCACACAGCACTACCCACTTGCTCAGCTCATCAGGAGTAGCCAAATCTGCAACTACAAGTTTGATAATGCACAGAAGCATATGACATCTGCTTCCTGCACTGAAAACCACATGCTTGTGCCTTTTTCTTACAAGTGAGTTCATTGACAACTACATAGGTTTTTAATTTTTGACAGATCATTTGTTTTATTGCTCTGCTAATTCATTCTGATAATCAACAGAGGACAGTATGGAGTTACTAATGTAGGAAAGCAAGTCTTGACACTGGTGGGAGTGTCTGTGCACAACGACAGAATCTTTGACCACGGTAAGTATTCATTCACACACAAATTAGCATGCATTTAGAGTGAACAGAAGTAACCATGTTCTCTTGGTTTACCCACCTATAGATGTAGCCAACATGAAGACCCTGCACCTCGACGGCAGCATTGATTCAGTTCATCCAATTCAGGATAAAGATGCCATGCTGTCTGTTCTAAGGGAACTGGCTGGCCTTTCTGAGACCAACAATGGACATAACAGAGCCCATCTGGCTCACAAGCTCATCGCTACAATCCGCAAAATGAATGCTGAAAGCCTGAGCGCTGGTCTCCCGGAGGCCCTGGAGATTTCTCGCCCACTGGTGTACCAGGCATTGTTCCAGTGTGGCACGCCAGAATGCACCAGTGCCATCTTGCGGGTTCTCAGGACCTTTGACCGTTCCTCAGTAGAGATTGATGCTGCAGTGTATGCAATGGGCATGGTACCCAACCCATCTGGAGACCTTGTCAAGGAAATGCTGGAGATGGCCAAATTCAAGGCTAGTAAGCCCATCTACTATGCTCTCAGCAATGCTGTCAGGAGGTGAGAAAACAAGGACAACTCAACAAAAATCCTGTTGTTTGAGCTACATGTGAATTTAAACTTTCATTCATCTGTCTTTTCTAAGGCTGTATGAAGTTGAAGGAAGTGTCACCCCTGAGATCCAGGCAGTTGCAGATTATGCCCTTGAACAGATTGGCGACTGCACAGGGAACCAGGAACATGTATACTTGTCCCTGAGGGTATGCTCAACCTATTCCATGCTTCACCAAGTTAAAAACAACTGCTGATATGCGGATAATGAAATCTGTACTTGAAATCTCTTAGATCATTGGAAACATGGCTGTTGCCATTGGAGCTGCAAGCCCTGCTCTGAAATCAGCGGTTATCCAATGTGTAAACCAACCTGCTGCATCCACTGAGGTCCAGCAAGCTGCTATTCAAGCTTTTAGACTCACTTCTGTCCCTGATGAGGTAAATCAGATATATTAATAACTGAAACAATTAAAAATACTAAATAGAATAATAATTGTAATTATAAGTAAATATAAAGTATTTATAATAAATTTATGTTTGACTGACATAAACTTGCTATATTTCTATCAGGGCAGAGAGGTGCTAATGAAGGTCATTTTTGATGCTGCTGCTCTGATACCAAAGCGTATTGCTGCCTATCTCATTGTGATGAAGGACCCTCAGCCCTCTGAACTGGCTCAGCTGGTTGCTGCTCTGACTAAAAATGAAAACTGTCAGGCTATGAGATTTGTTAACTCCCATATCAGCAACATCCTGAGCTCCACAGCATCAGAGGCTAAGGAGTTAGTAGAAATCTTAATACATTTAAACATCCCAAGTATAAAAACTGTATCTAATTTCTCTTCTACTTCTCAGACTCAGAGAGAAGATTCTCAATGCCCTCCAAGGAAATGAGATCAGATCTGTCACAGATCCAACAAAATACTCTCGCAATTACAAGATTGGATCTCTAGAGGGAAATGTGATCTTCGAGTCTGAAGAACTTCTGCCCAACGAAGTCATCCTGGAGATGACCATGAATGCTTTCGGATATGACATAGACATGTTTGAGGTACAAGATTATTATGCATTGTTACATTTTCTCCCTTCATTTTACTGTTTGTAAAACCAGCATATTAATGTGTTTTTTTTTTTTTTGTTCTTACTTACAGATTGGATTGAATGGTAAGGGACTGGAACCTACTGTTGATGCCCTGATTGGTATTGATGGGTTCTTCCGTGACACCATGCAGAAGACCATTAACTATGCAGCTGACAAAGTGCCCTGTGGCAATGACATTATGCAGAGCATGTTCCCAAGCCTATGGGATAACATAAAGATGCAAAAGGTCTTTCAAATCGATTGTATTCCACATTATGAATTTCCACATTTTGCAACATTGATGGCACTCTCTTTGTCACTCATGTACCCTTCTCACTCCATAGGCCCCCCAGAGCATCGTCAAGGAAATAACCAATAATGTGAACAAGCTCATCCAGAAACTGAAGGTTCGGGATAATCCAGAGGCTATGATCTACCTGAGGCTTCTGGGTGCTGAACTGGGTTATCTCAAAACCAAGGATATGGAAAACATGGCCTACTCTGCTGCTTTGCTGACTGAAAGACTCTTAAATATGTTCCCTACTGATGTAAGTGAACTGCTTTAAAACAAATATTAGTGTTTAGCAAATCTGCCATGCTCTTAAAGGTGCCCTAGAATCAAAAATTGAATTTACCTTGGCATAGCTGAATAACAAGAGTTCAGTACATGGAAAAGACATACATTGAGTTTCAAACTCCATTGCTTCCTCCTTCTTATGTAAATCTCATTTGTTTAAAAAGACCTCCAAAAAAACAGGCGAATCTCAACATAACACCGACTGTTATGTAACAGTCGGGATCATTAATATGTACGACTCCAATATTTGCATATGCCAGCCCATGTTCAAGGCATTAGACAAGGGCAGCCAGTATTAACGTCTGGATCTGTGCACAGCTGAATCAACAGACTAGGTAAGCAAGTAAGGACAATAGCGAAAAATGGCAGATGGAGCGATAATAACTAACATGATCCATGATTACATGATATTTTTAGTGATATTTGTGAATTGTCTTTCTAAATGTTTCGTTAGCATGTTGCTAATGTACTGTTAAATGTGGTTAAAGTTACCATCGTTTCTTACTGTATTCACAGAGACAAGAGAGCCATCGCTATTTTCTTTTTTAAACACTTGCAGTCTGTATAATGCATAAACACAACTTCATTCTTTATAAATCTCTCCAACAGTGTGTAATGTTAGCTTGAGCCACGGAGCACTGTCAAACTAATTCAGAATCAAATGTAAACATCCAAATAAATACTATACTCACATGATCCGACGCATACATGCAGTATGCATGACGAACATCTTGTAAAGATCCATTTGAGGTTTATATTAGCTGTGTGAACTTTGTAAATGCACTGTTTTATAGTCGAGAGCTCGAGGGGCAGGGAGCGCGCGATTTAAAGGGGCCGCAGCCTGAATCGGTGCATAGTTAATGATGCCCCAAAATAGGCAGTTAAAAAAATTAATAAAAATAAATCTATGGGGTATTTTCAGCTGAAACTTCACAGACACATTCAGGGGACACCTTAGACTTATATTACATCTTGTAAAAACTGGTTCTAGGGCACCTTTAAAAAATGAAGGATCATGGTCAAAGGTCTGCCGTGTACTTTCATGGTCAAATATATAATTAAATGTTTTTACAGTTCATAAGGAACCTTTTCTCAAGTGTAAACAACAACCTTTTCCTTCACTACGTCTTCATGGACAATGAGTTTTATCTACCTACTGGTACCGGAGTTCCATTAAGAATTGCCCTGTCTGGTACTTTTGCTCCAGGAGTGAAGGGAGGACTGAAAATTGCCCGTGACATGGTATGGGTCTAGCTTTTTGTTTTTTTTTTAACTTGAGTTTTACAAGCTATACCTAAGTAACCTATTTCTTTGTCTATTCACATAGAGCGAGATGGCATTCATGCCATCTGCCGGAGTTGAGTTTGTGACTGAAGTTGGGGCTCTCTTACCTGAATACGTTGAGTCTGGCCTGGAGATGCATACTAACATCTACCATGAGAGCGGTCTGAGTGTAAAGGTTGCTGTAACCAACAAACAGTTCAAGCTGACCATTCCCACACCCCAAGCTCCAACTACACTCATCAGTGTGACGTAAGATGTTTCTGTTATCACTGAAAAGTGTCACATTGCTCTGAAGATACATTATCGAAATTATGAATTTTATTTTCTCTGCACAGCAACTCTTTGTTCTCAGTGACTGGTACTGAAACCAAGACCATTCCTCCCATGATGGAACATGTGAACGCAAAGAAATGCACTCCTTTCTTCCCTGGTTTTAAGTACTGCAGTGCCATGCAATATTCTAATGCCTTTTCCAGTGATGCCTCCCCCTACTTCCCCTTGACTGGTGACAGCAAGTAAGGGAAATTCTTGTTTATTTATTTGTCTGTTGTCTTGCTTCTTTATCAATGCTAAAAAAGTTGAATACTGACCTGTATTTAGATTTGCCATTGAGATCCACCCAACTGGCGAGGTTTCTGCATACACAGCTACTGTCGACTATGTATATGAAAACAAGGTTGACACGGTGAATTTTGGTCTGAAGGCAGAAGGTAAAGCATTGTTTCACAAAATAATCCCTTATGATGTCTAGACATTTTCATCAACTGAAATGTTGTTCTTCTTCCATATAATAGGAATATCATTTGAGGGCACAGCCAAACTGATGTTCGACAGACAGAAATACAGCGTCTCGACTGATCTCCAAATTCCTGACTACGACCTGGAAGCTGGAATTCGAGTTCATGCTGTTGACCGCGAAACTCAGAGCAAGGCCACACATGCCATCCAGATTGACTTTATTAATAAGAACATCCCCGAGGCATCTCTTGTTGCCCTTGCCAAGTATGCACGTCTATATTACAGTAAATATGTTCAAAAGTAAAAAAGTAAAATAAAATAAAAAGTGAAAAAAGTGAAAAATATGTTCTAACAATGACAATTGTACAAATAACCTTTGGGGTTTTAAATTTTCTCTTCAATCTTTAGGTTAGAGTCAATGAAGGGCGCCATGCTGCAGGTTCAGCTGCTCATTCCTAATTTTCAGACTGATGCTAAAGTAACTGCAAAACTGAAATGTTCTGAGATCCTTAGAGTTGAGCTTGAGAGTGCCCTTATGCTCCCTGAGATGACAAATTCTATTCAGAAAGTCATTCTGAAATACGGTACATTTTTAAGCTTTCATTCTAAAACTAAAAGTATGACAAGATCTCCAGATGCACTACAATTTCAGATAAAAGCAAATTCAGAATTCTAGAAATGGCTCCCTTTCATTCATGAGTTCAGAGAATTTGAATTGAATTAGTAACGACCCAAAGAAAGATGATGTGCAATTTCAAGTTCAATTAGTAACTTTTATCCCAGACAGCAACATAGTGTGGCCCAGATACGGTACATCTGGTACATGTGGATTACATTACGTTGCTGTAAACATTACGTTACATTACATTACATTGCTCTCTTAAACTTTAAATCTGTAAGGCAAACATTAAAAAAATATACATAAGTGGGATTATTTGAATGTCTTAGAATTTTAAAATTCAGCAAGGAAACTCAAAGTCCTCTGAAATAATAACTAATTTTCATGTTCTTTTTAGATGTGGAGAAGATTGAGGCTGAGGTCACTTCTGTTGTCAGCACTGAGATTCATAACCTTGTTCCAATTGATGCCATCAAAGCCAAAGTCAATGATCTTCTTGACCAGCAGACTGGCACATCTGGGGTGAAGATCCATGATGTCTTGATCCAATCAGTTGAGGTAAATTCAAATGAAATCCTTAGTTCCCCAAACCTATAAATTCATACAAACCATAAAAATACAGATTACATAATTTAGAATATAACACTATTTCCATAATCATCTAGGCTTCAAATGCCTACCTGGAACAATTTGCTGCTGACATCCCATATGTCCAGGGCTTTAGGATTCCTGCCCTCCCAGAATTCACTTTCCCTAAGACGCTGTTCCTGA
Source organism: Megalobrama amblycephala (assembly GCF_018812025.1). Lineage (NCBI taxonomy): Eukaryota > Metazoa > Chordata > Actinopteri > Cypriniformes > Xenocyprididae > Megalobrama > Megalobrama amblycephala. The sequence goes on from NC_063054.1 coordinate 24,054,028, forward strand.
ATGCGTGAGTGAATTAAAAATATAACAATTCATTTTAAAATGCAGAAACAAGAATTATGTAAACAATTATACACATACTAACATCAAGTACATTAATTTTTTTTTTTTTTAACAGTGAGGGGGCTGCTAAATACAAATTTGGCCAGAATTACTACACTATCTCCATTCCCATTCCTCTTGGTGGGAAATCTCCTGGAGATTTTAACTTCCCTGCTGCCCTGACCACACCAAACCTGGTAGTACCTCAGCTCGGCCTGGAGGTAGCTTCCATAAGCATTCCTCTTCCAGAGATCTTTGTTCCTGAGAGGCTGTCTGTGTCACTGCCTCTCATGGGAATGGCAGAGGTGTCTAGCAAGCTGAGTAGCAACTTCTATGACATGGAGGCAACAGCTTCTGCTGGCAGGGAACTTGATGAGAAACCAAGCTATTCTGCCAAGATTGAAGTCACTGGAACAAGCCCAGTGGATCTCCTCTCTTTTAAAGTAGAAGGTACTTTTAATCTTTGTTTGCAGCTATATTTTTCCTAACCACATTCTGTAATCTGTAATGAAATGCTAATTACTTGAATGTTATTCTGCTTTAGGATCAGCTTTAGTGGCAGGCACACCTGGAGAATCTTTGAGGGCTGCGATGAAATCATCTCTTGATCACAAGTTCATTCAAGCCAATGTTACTTATCATGAGGAAATGACAATTGCCGAAAAAATCAAGATGAAATCAAGCAGTAAGATTGAGGCGAACAGTCCCTTGGGTCTAAAGATTTCTCTGGAACACACAGGCCAGGTTGGATTTGATGAGGATGAGATCTTCGGAGATGGAAACCTGATGGGCTCCATCAAGGCTGGTCCTCTGAATGGTGAAGTTGCTCTCAGGCAGTCACTTATCCTACTCCCTTTCAGGCCAGAGGTGAAAATTGATTCCTCTCTGAAAGTAGACTCAAATCATTTCCAAGCAGAGAACACGATTGAAGCAGCGTTTGCCAATGGAGAGCTCTCTGTCGTATCAAAAACAACTGCATTTGAGGACATACTGGTGCATAATGCTGAAGTTACCTATAAAGAGTCTCTGCTTGCTCTAAAGTCAGATACAAGAGCAAAGGCTCTCGGTTTGAACATCCAAAATGTAGCTGAGGCTAGTGCTAGTCTTGATTTGATTAACATTAAGATTGACACTAGCGCTAACACTGCTCCTGGAAATAGCATCCTTTCCAAGTTTATAGCAGCAGTAGATGGCAATGGGCTGGATGTAAAAGGTGATGCCTCCGCATATCTGTTTAAACACACAGCTTCCCATATTTGCAGCCTATCCTTGACCAGAGATGGCCTGGCCACGAGTGGCACAACCTTACTGAAAAGCCCTCTTATCCCTTTGTCACTTGAGAACAAATTCAATGGAGCCCTTGACTCTTCTGAGCTTTCATTGTCAGTTGAGACCAAGGGTAAATTAGTAGAACTGACAATTAAAAATACAAATTCTCTGTCTGCTTCCCTGTCCTCTGTAGCTTTCACCTCTATAGCAAAAGCTAATAGCTATGTTGGAACATATAAGCATGACCTCTCCCTTCAGATTGAGCCATTTAGTACTTCAGTGAAAATCAATAATCAACTGGATGTTCTGGACATGAACCTGATTAATGAGGCTCAGTTTAAGGCACTTCCATACAAAGCTGAACTGACTGGCATTTGGAAGCTTGCCTCTGGCGAAGATGAGCTGAAGCACACGTATGAGATCAGATATGAAGATCTGGTTGCCACTGCCAAGTGTGGTACAACTGGAAAACTCATGGGATCTCACATGAGCCATAACACAGAAATCGAGGTTGCTGGACTTTCACTCACATTCGGCAGTGATGCTCGTCTTAACTCACAGTACCTACGCTTCGATGGTAACTTTCATGCCACTGCTGTTCCCTTCAGATTCAATGTTGATGCCATGGCCAATACAGATGGTGATTTGTATCTGTATGGAAAACAAAGCACACAAGTTTACACTAAATTTCTTATGAAGGTAGAACCACTTGCTTTTGCACACTCGCACGAATGCAGAGTCTCAACAACTCACAATCTGGACAATGGTCTATCAATTAAAACAATCCTTGATAATAAGATTGACACTGTGCTGACCCCATCTGAGCAGAAGGCAACAGTAAGAGTAAAATCTGAGGTCAACAACCATATCTTCAGCCAAGATGTGAGTGCTTACAATACTCCTGAAAGACTTGGATTAGAAGTGTCTGGATCCATCATGACAAACCTCTTCAACAGAGTTAACTCTGACAACCAAGACCACTTTTTCTCAGCCTTCCTAAAATATGATAAAAACACTAACTGTCGTGTCATCAGCCTGCCATTAATTAAGCATTTTCCTATGGTCCTGCAACACATGAAAATTACAATTTTGAGGACTGCCGAAGCCATGCAGTATTATATCAACAAAGAAGATATTATTGCAGAGATTGAGAACCTGGCCAAGTACATTAGTGAATTTGTGAAGGAGCTAAATCTGGAGAGGAGAATTGTCAAGATCAGCGAGGACCTGGTTGCTCTCTATGAGAAGTATGGAGTTACTCTGGATGACCTGGAGGCCTCTCTGATTAATCTAAATCCTCTTGTGATGAACCTAGTCTCTGAACTGGACACTCGTGTAGAAGAGATAGAAAAATATGTGAGGGAAATGATCGCAAGTGGCACACTATTTGACACTGCAATACAGAGACTAACAGAAGAACTGAATTCATTCAATGAGAAATATGATGTCAGAGCCATTGTTCTTGCTGTCATTGAGGCTATTGAAAATGTAATTGAGCAGATTGATGTAATGAGACTGAAGGGCAGTGGCATTGCCCTCTTGCAAGATCTTGAGGAACAATATGCTATTAAATCTAAACTGGAGGAGATTGTGAGTGAACTGAAGCAGTTTGCTGCAAACTTTGACCAAGGAAAGTTCATTAAGGATGTGAAGAACTTTGTTACTTCTGCCAGCTTCCGAGACTATGCAAACAATTTGGTGGCTCAAATCCCTACAGAAGAAATCAGCAAGACTGTTGAAAAAGCAAAACAATTGTTTACTGTACTGGGAAGCAGCTTGAATGCCTTCTACAGCAACATGAGAGAAATTCTGGTGAAATCTGGTGTTAACAAGAAGATTGAAGTAATTCTGAAAAAAGTTGATGAGCTAATCAAGAGGTTCAATATTGAACAAACTATTGAGGCTCTTGCTAGCACTTTGAAATCTATTCTGATCCCTTTCATAGAGCTACTGGATAAGGCCGTCACTTACTTGAAAACAACAGAGGTAAACGAAATCACTGAGCATTTGAACAACTGCTTAAACCAATACATCGGATATATTATATCATTTGACTACAATGTGTTTGTGGATGAGGCCAACCAGAAAATCAAGGAATTAATAAATGATCTTTACACCATGTGTTTGTCACTTGAGATCCGACAAAAGCTTGAGGCAATCAGAGAATTTGTCGGTTATGCTCTGTCATCTCTTAGTGCTTGCCTTGAGGAGCTGAGAGCAGTCAAAGTTGTAGATGTGGTTAAAAAACTCAAGGACATTGTTGATAGTACAGTCTACATTGACATTGAGGCACTTACAGAAAGCCTCAGGAAGAGACTTACAGACATGGATATTAGAGAAGAAATCCTCCAGGTCCTGAATCAATTGAGTGGTATCTACGCTAAGTTTGTGGCCATTGCAACAGACGCATGCAGTGCTGTTATGGAAGTAAATCAAAACATCTTTAAAGATCAGGCAATTGTCAATGAGTTAAAGCAAATCTGTGATGGAGTCAAAACAGGACTGAATTCAACAGCTGAATTCAAGATACCATCTTTTACTTTTCCACTCACTGACCTTGTTGTTCCCCCCATAAAAATAAGTTTAGAAAAGCTTGAGGAAATCAACCTCCATTCTACATTGATTGACCTTCCAGAGTTTACTATTCTGCAATATTACACTGTTCCATCAATCAGAATAGAGTATGATGATATCAGGCAGGGACTATTAGACCTATTGAACTTCATTGCCAACTATGAAGTGCCATCTGCTGATGCCATCTTTGGAGACATTAGAATTATCTACCTGCCAGACATCTCTGCCATCACACTGCCAGAGATCAGTTTTCCAGAGATCTCCCTCCCTGAAATTCCTAAATACATTACTAAGCACAAATTCTCAGATCTGAAGATCCCAGAATTCACACTCCCTGCAGTCCCTAATGAGGTCATGATGCCATGCTTTGGAAAGCTGTATAGTGAGGTTAGAGTCACCATTCCAATTTTCAACATGAGAACTACAATGGAATTCTTAAACTCTACTGAAAGTGCAGAAACCCTTCAATTTACCGGGTACATTACCTCACATGGATCATCTGAATATGACATTCTTAAATACAGCTTGGATTCAACAGCTCGGGTTGCCATCCCTAAGATGAGTCGTGTGATTGTTGCTGAAACTCTGAAGATCACTCACAGTGTCCTAGCTGTTGACCATCAATCCTCAGTGTCACTCTATGGCTTCTCAGCCCAAGCCACGGCCAAGAGCACTGTGAAGATAACTTCTGCCCCCTTTAGTGCTAACATTCTTAATATGGCTTTCTTTGCACTGGAGGATGGAATGTCTGCAAATATTAAAACAACATATGATGATAAGGTAAACATTCCTGCACTCTCATGGAACAGAGACCAATCTTACACCAATGACTTCACACTTAAGCAGGAAGGTTTAAAAATCCTTCTGACCATGGAAGAAGAAGTCAAGAGCCAAATATCTGTGAGTGATGAGTCTGATGATATCACAATAAAGAGTACCTCAACTATAATTATTACTCCAACAACAGCCCAGCTAACCATTTCTTCAGATGGCAACAGTAGAGTTTCAAAATTTAAACAAAGAATAAATGCTGAAGGTGTTGCCCTGAGCTACATTGACTTTAATGCTCGTATTGAAGGTAATTCTGCTTCCGAAGCCACTTACTTGCTGAATGCTTCTGGAAAGGCTAATCTCAGAGAAATGAAGGTAGAGATGAAGGCAGACTATGACACAAAGTTTGATGGATTGCTCAGTGGTACCTTTTCCAGTGCCTTCAACGTCTTAGTGCATCCCTTTGAGGTGGTCCTTGATTTCCAGAACAAGGCTAATACTAAGCTCAGCTTCATAGAGCAATCTGCCAAGATTGATCTCCAGAATAATTATAATGTTCTTCTAAATAATGATGTGCAGAAGTTGAGCACTGTGGCAAAAGCTCGCTTCAACCAGCACAGATACAGTCACAACTTTACAGTTGCCAACAACAGAGATGAGGCTGGCATTTACACAGCAGTAAATGGAGAGGCCAATTTGGAATTCCTAACTACCCCAGTCAGTATTCCACCTATCCAGTTTGAAACCCTAATTATGATTGTTGACACTCCAGAAATCAGCAGCATCAACCTATATGAACAAACTGGCCTTAAGCATCTGTTGACCAACTTTGACCAGGCCATTGATGTAGATGCAAAGATTATCTATCAGAAGAGCAAAGTTGCACCCATTATTGATCTTGGTCTCATTAATGTCACTCCTCTGGGCGATTTAAAAACAGAGTTGTCTTTCAAGTCCTCTATATTCAGTCTTAATGCTAATGCTGGAATCTATGGGATGGATAACCCAGTAATTCTATTTGGAGCCATTACTGCATCTGAGTTTGAGGGACTGAAGGCAAAGATTGAAGGAACCAGCAGCCTGAGCACCAAAAGTGGATTAAAAATAGCCACTTCTGTACTCCTGGAAAATCGTCACATTGCAGGAACCCATGAAAGCACTGTAACTATGAACCCAGATAACTTTGAAGCTGCACTGTCTGTGACCACAGCTGCAAATATCAACCTACCTGTTCTCACAGCTAAAGCCAACCACCAACTTACTGCTGACAACAAGGCCCATCCAAAAGCGGATTCTACTTTAATGATAGAGTACACCTTTGACGTTCCCATTATAAAGCTTGTTGGTAGGGGAAATGCTGAAAACACCTTAAAAGGTGAAGGAACTTCTTCATTTATCTCTGCTGAGACTCTCTTAAAGGGTACCATTGATGGAACATTCCTAGACCGTGGTATTGTGAAGGGAGCTCTGAATTATGATGAATCCATCTATATGAATGGTAATAATTTGCAATATGCTCTTAAGACGGTTGGCGATGGCAACATGAATTATGGAGATCTAAAGGTGGCATTTGATGTGGATGAAAACCTGTCTGTGGAGGCAGCTATTGAACATGTTTATACTCTGCTGAAGTTTTCTTCCAAGAATGAAGCAAATATCGGAGGTTTCAACACAAAGGGAGTTCATACTGGCCAAGCCACAGTTGATCTGGATCTTCTGAAGTCACTGGTGGCTGATGTGAAAATTGATTTGTCTCAACCAAGTACCTTTGGTGACCTTAGCATCTCTGAGAAGGTGGAAGTGGAGCTCAGTGTACCCAAGCAGAAAATTGATTACACCTCAAAAATCATCTTTCCAGTGTACACCACAGATGTTGTTGCTAAACTAGATGGTAGCTCACCAGACTACAAAACTGTTCTCAAGGCTACAGCCACGTCACCAGTTGTGTTGCTGGAGTACAGTCTTGACAGCAAGTGTCTGCAAATTCAATGATACTAATATTTACTAAGAAGAAATGAAGAATTGGTGGTGTGATTAACTCATATTTGCTTTGACACAAAACAGGCTCTATGAGTACTACAATGGAGAACGATGCCCTGGTTGTAGGAGCTAATGTTGTACTTACACATGCTAACTTTATTATGGACATCAGCAATGTTATTCGCATGGGGTAATGTGTTCTGACTTTTTATTGAATTAAAGTAAAAATATTGAATTATGCTTACAAGTATTCGTTTATAACCAATTATGTTTGTAAAACTTTATTATTATTTCTGGTTTAGTGATCCTAGCCATACCCTGAATGTGGACATCACCAGCCCAAAGTTCACTGATGTAAACGTTCGCTATGCTGCTCGAAGAGATGGCATAAGTGCCTCGGTTTCAACACCGACAACTGGCCACCTTGGCTTCCAGCTTCAAGGAATGATTCCATCCCAGATCAATGCGAGACTCTACAGCCGTTTTGCTGTAAGTGGCATTTATTTTGTTAATCTATAAAACCAAACTATTAACTCATGCTAACAACTTTTGCTGTCTGTTTTTTTTTTGCTGATTTTCTATATCTATATTGGGGGTGGCAAACTCCAGTCCTAGAGAGCCACAGTCCTGCATAGTTTAGCTCTAACCCTGATAAAAACTCACCTGCCTGTAGCTTCCTAGTAACCCTTCAAAGCTTGATTAACTTGTTCAGGTGTGTTTGATTAGGGTTGGAGCCAGTGCCGGCCCGAGCCTCTTGGGGGCCCTAAGCAGCATTTGATTTGGGGGCCCCCCTCCCACCACGTGAAGTCACCTGTGGTTAAAGATTATTGACACAAATGTCACACTATAATGTTACATTATAAATGAATACAGTGAGGTTATGTATTAATACAAAATAAATAATAAAAAAATCGATACTTAAAATACTTTATTCTTAAACTTCTGTATACAAACTGTCACAAAACATGAATTAAATAATTAGCAAATGCAAATGTGCATTAAATGTGCAATCTTTTAAATAAAACCAAAATAGACAAACATCTATGCAGGAAGTAATGCAGGACTAATGAGTAGATCTACATTAACACTTCAGCTACTACTATTAACTACTATAGAATCAAGTTTAACTAATCAGTAAGTAATATCAAATTTAGAAGATAGTTCCTTATTAACTAATCAGTAATTACCTAATGATATTACCATCATTAATAACTATTAACTAATGGACAAATTGTAAAGAACATTAGCATGTGTCTGAGATGTAATCAGTCACAATATTTACTTTGAATATAATCATAAAATGCATCATTAATTACTCAAGTATTAGCTAGTCACTATGCAGGAACTACTACTGATCACTAGTAGTTCTTGAAGAAAATGACTAGGTACTTGATTAATTAGCGATGCATTTTATGACGATGTTGAGATTAACTACTAGTGGTCTGCACCATTATTTTAAAGTGAAAAACATGTTTTTCACTTTAAAATAATGGTCCTGATCACTAGTAGTTCCTGCATAGTGACTAGGTAACACTTGAGTAATTAATGATGCATTTTATGACCACACTGAGAGTAAAAAAAGACAATTGCTCACATCTCAAACACTTTAATGTTGTGATTAGTAATTAATTAGTAATTCTTTATAATTTCTCATAGTTACCTATTAGTTATTATTGATGCCAATGTCATTCTCTAATTATTGATTACCTAATAAGGAACTATCTTTGTCCTAAATTTGATATTACTTACTGATTAGTTAAGCTTGTTTCTATATTACTTAATAGTAGTAGCTCAAGTGTTAATGTAGATCTACTCATTAGTCCTGCATTACTTCCTGCATAGTTACTTATTAATGACGGACCATTATTCTAAAGTGTTACCGAGGATAGCACTGCTACATCACTCGCCACCATATTAATAAGTAAATAATAAAGAAATAAAGAAATATGGCATCCCTTTCAACTTAAACTGATATCTATAATCAATACGTGAAATACACCTAGATAAATGTATATTAATAATGCGATTTAACGTTAGCTCTGGTGATGGCTTATATAAGATCATGAGGCATGACTAGCTGCTACCTCAAGTGACATGAGCACAATTTGTGCTGCTGCACAAAACATTCTGTAAATAATTATGCAAACATACCTTTATCTTGCTCTTTTTTTCTCCTCCTCTGTCTTTTTCTTCTTTCTTTTTTCGGCACCAGAGGAATACATCCTTTTTGTGACATGGCTTATCATTTATAACATTTATTACAGTGACGTGCACTTGCGCGCCGGCGCGAATTGTCAATGCACGCGAGGTGTCTATGCGCAATTGCGCATGACTCAAAGGCTAGCAGACACAGCAGCAGTTGTCGGCAAATCAGAATTTTCTTGTCTCGAATTATTTATTTATTCATTCGTATTCATTCATTCATTCATTCATTTATATCACTTGTTTAAGTTATTTAATTGTAAAAAAAAAAAAAAAAAAAAAACACGATTGGGGGGCCCCCTATTGGCCAGGGGGCCCCAAGCAGCCGCTTAGTTCGCTTATGCCTCGGGCCGGCCCTGCCTGGTTGGAGCTAAACTCTGCAGGACTGTGGCTCTCTAGGACCGATGTTCACCACCCCTGATTTATATTGTAATCATTGTGTTTTTTTGCAGTCTGCACCAGAAGATGATGTTGACATTCTAATCATCAGAGCTGCACCAAAGGGAGATGAAAAAGTACTTTTGGTCAGCTACAGTTTACAGGCTGCATGTAATGTGTTCAGAGACTTGATAAACAGGCTACAGGATATCTCATCCAGTGTTACTGGATTTGCTAAAAAACATGGCATCATTATTACATATGACAGACTTGACTTGATGATTCTTGAATTTAAAAATGTCTTTGAAGATGCCCACAATGCTGCTCTCTGGCCCAGCCCAGAGCTCAGTGAGCTATCTAAACTGTTCAGAAATGTAGTTGTTACGTACCAAAAGAACATCCAGGTTCTGATTAATGCTGTCATCGACTTCCTGAGCGAGACCAAATACAAAATGATTGGAATGGCTGATATCAAATTTATAATTGCACAAATGCTGGAGAAAATTGCCAACAACCTGGAGATATATTTCTCTCCCATCATGGAGAACTTCAACACAGTTGAAATGACGTTTCCTTCTGGTAAGGTCATCACTGTAGCCAAGGTCCAAGAAAATATGAGAAGTAACATGAAAATTCTCCTAGCTATGATGGCAGATGTGATGCCGCAATTGGAAAGCATTGATGACTTTCTTGAGAAATTGGGACAGACAATTCAAAAGGTTGTTTATGAAGCACAAGAATTTGTGGACAGCATGAAGTCCGACATCTTAGAAGCTATTGCCCGTCCCCTTAACACTTTCTTCAAAAAGTTGATGAGTTCTTATGAGGACATTGCAGTGTTCATCATCTTAAATGTTTTTTTTCCTTTAGCTCTGTTAATTAACAACCTTTCTACTGACTTTGAGGAAGTGCTTAATGCAAATAATGGAATACAGCAAATTGAGCTTCCCTTCCGCTTTTTCCAGTAAAATGGTCATTCTGAACAAACAGTCAATAAAATAAACACTACCATCTTTTGAAATGAACATTCTTAAATGGGCATTCAAGCCATTGGACACTCATCTGAAGTGCAGTACCAACATGTTTAAAAAGCACTCACTGATGCCATACATGCCGCATTAATATGCTGTTGTATTATTCTATTTGTATAAATGATGACTCAAATATTAACCTAGGTATCAAGTACAAAAAATGTCAATTGTGACATTTCATCCTTGTTCTGTATCTTAAATTAATGGCATGATGGATGAGGCTAAATAAAGAACTTTTATTATGCAATACCATGCATCTCTTCATTTTTTTATTTTTTTTTCAGTGATAGTCTGATGATCTGGGCTGCATTTCTCAAAAGCACTGTGAGCTAAGTTGATTGTAGAGACCATTTGGTTCCTGCACAGTTTAGCTAATTACCTGTATATATTATTATGAGCAAAAACACATGTTTCTTCCTCAACAACAAAGATACAGTGTATGTTATTATTAACTGTGATGAGCACACTGTTAAAATGTGACTTATACTGGTTAGTTTGATGCACTTTTAATATAATGCTTATAAATAGCTATTTATAATATTTATAATGTGATAAAGCAAAATCTGCATTACAAAATACTACCTCTCAGTATGTGAGCAAGAAATCACTTCAATATTCCAGAATACTGTTTTTGTTAAGAACATAAAAATGCCTGAAGAAAGATTTTTTTATGCAATATCAATGCAAGTTTACTTTCAAGTTTACATTTTTGTCTACAGCATAAATTACACAAAGTAGTACCTCAAACGTATATGGCATCTGTTATCAAATGGCTTACAAATTGATTTCATGACTGAATGGCTCTATTGTGCCTAAACTTGTTTTGATAAAATTTAAAACCTGGGATATTATATTTTGGACATCCCCCTTTTATTTCACATTTTAGGTTTGTTTTGTTTTCTTTTGTACTATCCTAAATTAACTTCAAAGTAATGTCATCATCTTCCTTATTTGAGGTTAGTTATTTCTTGTGTTTTTTCAAAAGCCTTTCATAGCTTTACTCTGCCTCCTTGTGGTGAAGACACTGAATTGTTGACACAGTGAACAAATTCGCAAATACAGATGAGATTAAATGTATTAGTACTGACAGTATAGACCTACCAACACTTAGTACTCTTTTATATATATATTGTTGTATTGTATATATTTGTTTTTATTACATTTAGTGCTCACCTGATGGTATATATTTGTTTTTATTACATTTAGTGCTCACCTGATTGTAAATTTCCAATACATCATCTAGAAAAATAATAATAAAATAATCTCCCCTCATTTCGCTAATTCATAACAGACAAAATGTATAAAAGCATACAATAAATTCAAAATAACAAAAGCAATAAATTCACTGTGTGCTACAAAACATTTCTGTGACTGTTAAAATGTATTAATTAATTCAGAATGTTTTATGAATTTTTGAGGTCAGTGATCCCGTTTTTTCCTTGCCAGGATAGAGCTTTCCTTTTTTCCTTTTATCATTTCATAAACCAACTAAATATTATGTGGTTTTGACTTACACATAAGTTTTCTTCTATTTATTTTGGCTTTTCTCCCACAGTTTGTAATCAATGCTTTTAAGTGTGAACACACCAGCTGTTGAATGTTCAAGTGAAGGTTACTCTTATTTATGTGTCTGCTGTAGGAAGATGAATTATGCTTTCTGACAAAAGTTTTCATGTATTTGATGCAAAAGAATGAAATTCCTATTTTAGTGAGGTAGTTATTTTAGTGAGGACGTGTCTGTATATGATTTACAGTACATAGAGCATAAAGTGTCATACACCCTACTGTGACCACAGGTTAAATTTAGGCGTGAGAATAGGTTCTGAATTCTGACATTCAGAAATGAACAGAGGGAAGAATTAGTGGCATTAACAAATCAAACAAGTGTGGCTGTAACAATAATAATGACTGGCCTGATGAGAGTCAAAGCACATTCAACTACTTCATTACACCAAGATTCACTGAGAATAAATATGACTTTCCTAGAGTCATTCAGAGTACCTCTTAAATTACAAGACACATTTTATTTTTAAAACCAAAGCTGCCTAGGCCTATTTCTGTCATGCCTCCCTCAAAAACTGGATACCTTAATAAAAAAAAAGAGGAGGTCGAGGCTAGTTACACTTCTTAATTCGAAATTTCTTTATAGATATACCTTAAAGTCTTGGCTACAAAAAGCTATTAAACATCTCTACTATTATTGCCCTAGAAAAAAATCACTGAATCCATGCACAGACATTTTGTGTCATGTTTATAAATGTTTATGCTAGTGTTAAAGCCATGTTCATCGCTTACCTAACAGCTATAACAGCTATTGAGAAAAGAAATAAAAGATTTTGTTATTTTGGTTTGGAAGACAACATTCACAAAAAATATTCTAATCTAAGATGATTTTGAATTGTGTGTTTGAAACCAACAAAACACTGGTAGAGAAAGCACATTTGTGGAATTAGACTTTTGACTTAAAATAAATTTACTGAGATCAGGGTTGGGCAAAAATACATCAAAATGTATTTTAAAATAAAATACCAAATACCTTAATTTTAAGTGTATCAAAATAAACTACAAAATACAGCAACCACACCATGTATCAAAATAAACTACCGCATTTTTTGTATTTTAAAAATACTAAAAAATACTTTTACATGGGAGCATGAAATTTCTTCGCAAACCTTCCATCAATTGGCCTATTTGATCGATCCCTGATCTATTAACCAGAACAGGGGATGTGTCCGTGCGTCGGATGATCAATGACATCATACCCTCAATTTCTGGTTTTACTTTGTAGAAACCATGAAACAATATTCCTCATCTTTATATTCCTCATCTGTCTAATAAAACATATATTTTATTAGAGAGATGAGGAACTATTTGGATTCATTCATCTACTGAAAACTAATCATGTTATATACCTTTTTGTTTAAATTTCGTTTTCTTGATTTACTGCGAGCACCATGTATTACCATAACTAACATCGATCTAGCTTACTGCAGTGTGCAACAAGTGTCTCATAGCAGCCGTCAAGCGAACGCACAGAGTAGCATTATGACAACTTTCAACACTCAAATGTATCTAATATGATAAACAGCACTGCATTACCCCACGTACGCTAGACTGAAAAAAACGGCAAGTGCGGCATAATGAAAGTTCCGCTGCTTTCAAGACATGTGTCACGCTCGTCTCTCATTAGCAATCTCTCCAGGGGTCTCGTTGAGCTTCAACATCACTCACCCTGCTCTGCTTCATATTACAGTAACTTTAATAATCTCATCCATGAACACGATTTCTGCCGGAGTCCCGTCCCGATTCTTTCCCACCGGCTGTAGACCTGAAAACAACACATCCCATGATTCCACAAAATCAAGGATAAGCGAATGAATAAGCGACCTCTAGCAACGGAAATTTACATATTGTGGCTTTAACAGATCGAATATTCACATGTGATCTCCTAGATGAAGGTTAGTTTTAAATGAACAAACAGTTTAATGTTTAAAAGTTTTCAAATGACTAATAATTTAGCTACTTGGTGTTTGGTAATGAAGGGCCTACTTTGCATCAGCAATACTGACTCATTCATAAGAAGACTACTGATGGCACCTGTGTTCATAGCACTAATTAATCAATTGATTGTTAATCATAAATATAGGGGGCTGCTGCTTGGTAGTTATCAAGAACATTATGTAAATTCGTACACTATCTTAGCTTAGGCTACTAAAAGGAACACCAAAACTTAACATCTGTTCTGAACTCAACAAGTCTGGGCAAACCACTGAGTAGGCACCAATCAGAAGCTGCATTTTTATGATGTCATCATGTAGACTTCCTACAAAGTATTTTACAGTATTTTAAAACTAGAAAAATACAAAACACGAAAGTATTTTGATACAAAATACAAAGCCATTTTCATTAACCCTATCAAATACAAATTACAAAATACTATTTTGTATTTGAAGTACGCATTTGAAATACATGTATCATAAATACTGCCCATCCCTGACTGAGATTCAACCCTTGTGACAGATCCCCTTTTGTGACAACTAGCCCCGGCCTCATATATAATTGATTAACAGAGGATGCACTGATTGATTGACTTAGTCGTTGATTGAATTAGCACATTTGCTAGATTAATGGCCTATGTGATTGTCTTTGGAGGATATAAAATAAATAAATTAAAAGACACATGGCCTAATTATCAGAGCATGCCACAGAAAACAGACATAGGCTACTGACAAATTGAGTGGACATGTTCACAACAGATTTCGCTTGGCCTGTGTATTAAGTCTAAATGATTTATTAATACCCATCTCACGTCACAGGGATATTTCCAGGGGATCACGAAGTACCTTGTCAACTATGTAAACTCTGCATAACCTGACAAGAGTTACGTACGATGGAAGTAAAAACAACACAGACACACTTGAAGCAATATGATGTAATTTCAGCTGTTCAGGGCACTAATGGCTCTTCTTCACCTACCGGGGTGTCGCATTACCAGATGTTAGGCGAACTTTTTGGTTTTAATCGTTGTTTGCCTTGGAGTGGAAAGTTCCCCACCGAAACCGCCCCTCCTACAACTAAGGATCTATGATAGTCAACATGTACAAATTGACAAGAGTCAGAAGAGCCCTTCTCACTCTTGAGGATCTTGCACAAGCTGAAAATGACCACGGGCGTGGAGCGACTATTCGACGAACTTGGACACTTTAAAAGGTAGCCATTTGTTCCCGAAAGGAACGTAAGTCTTTTATGGGAATGGTCAACATATCTGTTAATATTTACACTAATATTTACACCAAGTCATAGTTATGTATGTCGAATGAATTATGCGGATTTTTCATTTTGTTGCCCTTTAATAAAGAGCTCGCGTGCGCTGTTGAAGACGTAGGCTACACGAATATCCAGTCCTATAGAGTAAATAATGTTCAAAATTTTACATTAAAAGTTTTATTAAAATAATAATTTCGATAATTATTTTGAATTATTTACATTTACTTCAGACTGCAGGAGAAATCGTAAATCGTAGCTGCATTTATTAACAGCCACTGCACTGTAAAAATGTTATTCGCACAGTTTGTCTTTATTGAATATTTTATGTATTCTTGATAATCAATGATGTGTACACCTTGTCCAATTTATCCTTCTACTTTCCCTTCAGGTTTCAGGCATGTCTCTACTTTGCTGCTATTTTCCAGGCCATCTCCTGTGGAATACATTACCTTGCCTCGGTTTTCTTAGTTGAAACACCTAAATTTCTTTGTGACACTCCAAATATCACAGACGTTCTGTATAGAAATCACTCATCAACCTCTCTGGCAGATATCTGGACTCATTACAAGCCAGGTGATGGGCCAGTGGTTGTACGGACAGCTGGAGGAGACCAGTGGGAACTTAGTCCTTGTTTAAAAGCGCTGCGGCTTGATGCCATCAATTTTCAATACAAGTTTTTTGGGAACAAGACTGTGGAGACATGTGGTGGCTTTGTGTATGATCACAGCGAAGTTGAGCAGAGCATCGTAACAGACTGGGACCTGGTGTGTGAGAAGGAATGGCTGGCCAAGCTTTCACAGCCAACTTTTATGCTGGGAGTTTTGATTGGAGCCTTGGTGTTTGGGGATGTTGCAGATAGGTAAACTGTGTGTTGCATCTTACACACACACACACACACACACACACACACACACACACACACACACACACACACACATACAAACACAGACACAGACACACTCAGTTCTTGAAAGCAATATTATTAAGGACCTCTCACAGATAGTGGTTCTCATATTAACATAATTATATTTATTACACATCACTCCTAAACCTAACATTTAAAGATACATATTTACATTATTAGATAAAAGGAAGCATCATTTGGCAGTATTTCAAATAGCAAAGACCATTTCAAATGTCCTCACAAGTAGATTTTTGACAAGTTTCACTATGTGAGGACATTTTCAAAAAATGCCAAACCTGCACATACTGTACACACTTGGGTATAAAGAGGTTTGTTTGCACAACAGATACTTAATTGTTCACCAAATGCATCTCAAATGCATTTAGAGCAATGGAGGTACAAAAATAACAGATAAGTTAATAAGAAAATTTAATACAGTGTAATATAGTTACCTTCATCAGTGCAATGAATAAAAGTTACCATACGACTTGAAATGTGCTTGCATGAACATGGTCAGCAGCACAAACAGGACTGATCCGTTTTTTAGGACAGAAAAAGAGAGAAGGTTGGCTTGAACATGATAAGTGTAATCTATGCTAAAGTACTACTTCAAACCTGAACATTTAATTTTGCAATATAGTTTACAGTTGGCAAATATTTGCTTCTGCAGTAAGATAACTAAAAGCACAGAGAGCAGTTCAGGATGCGAGATGTGCAGACGCTGCATGGCTGCATAAACAGGATATCACAGGTTCACATTCCAGAAACAGGGAATGAAAGTCAATTTCCATACTAGATACTACTGTATCCTTTACGAAAATTAAACACTGTTTTTCTACAAAAGACATGGACAAACGCACACCTTGACAAAGGCTTTTTGCCAAAA
Organism: Megalobrama amblycephala; assembly: GCF_018812025.1. NCBI lineage: Eukaryota > Metazoa > Chordata > Actinopteri > Cypriniformes > Xenocyprididae > Megalobrama > Megalobrama amblycephala. The sequence goes on from NC_063054.1 coordinate 24,070,829, forward strand.
CGTCGGATAATAAAGTATTTGCAAGTGAGTGTGCGGTCAGATCTCATTCATATATATTTGCTACAAATAAAACCAAAAAAACATGATTATATTATATTAACCATAGTTAAATCATGGTGACAACAATTTTACCATGGTTTTGCTACACTAACCATAGTTTAACCATGGTATATGTAGTAAAACTGGTTATACAAATGGTAATCCATCTGCCAAAAACCATGGTTACTACACTTTTCATACTATAATAAAACCATGGTTAATTTTCATAAGGGATAATTGTACATGTTCATTTTACAGTTTGGTCAAGATTGTACAAAAGTAGAAGAGTATTATTTGTTCGTAGAAATGTGTATCCGTACAAGTTATTCAACGATTAAACGAACACATTGGAACGCAATCAAATGTGGAATGGTCAAAGGTGAAGTCATTGTTGTGTACATAAGTGAGAGATCTGCATGCAAAACTGCCCATTGGTTTGCCTTGATAATACAATCGCCCTGTTTATCTTTAAACAGCTGTTCACACATAAATATCAAATTGTGAATAGTGAATCTTTCTTCCATTAACTGGCAATTGACAACAGTACCAGCAGTCTCTTTCATATCAGGTGTTTGGAAAAATGGAATTTAAGTTTTTAGAAGCTCCAGTTGAAATAAATATAAAGCAAAAGTTTATATAAAGCTATTTTGGTGTCTGTAGCTTCATAAAGTTTTCTGTAGGAAATGCAAATCATGTTTAATATACACTTTTGCTTTTCCATTTTCCAGAATTGGTAGACGGCCCATTCTCATGGCTACCAGCTTGTGCCAGTTTATTTTTGGGGTTGCTGTGGCATTCACAGGAAACTACTACCTCTTTGTGATGATGCGTTTCCTTCTTGCCATGGTAAGTTGATTGGGCCATGTTCATAATATTTACATTCATGCATGCACATTCATGTGATTCTCGTCACAGCTGAGAAGCTCCAAATGTATATGGCTGAAAGATAATAATGTATATTCTCTCTCTCTGCGTGTGTGTTGGCAGGTGTCAAGTGGGTATCTGGTTGTAGTCTTTGTGTATGTGACAGAGTTTACAGGAATTAAGGTGCGCACATGGACCTCTATGCATGTGCACGCTGCCTTTGCTGTGGGCGTCATGGTAGTGGCTCTGGTGGGGTACCTTGTTCGTGTCTGGTGGATCTACCAGATCATCCTCACTCTCAGTACCTCTCCATTCTTGCTCTACTGCTGGAAGTTTCCAGAAACACCATTCTACCTAATGGCTAAAGGGCGGTACAAGGAAGCCCAGGAGCTGCTGGACACTATGGCCTACTTCAATGGCCTGCCACCCACCCTTAAGGTAGACTCACTCTAACAACACATGGAATTCTGTTCCTGCCATGAATTATACCCATCTCAGACATCTGGTAACATTTTTCAGAATGTACCTTTCTACCATGACCTTAGAATATGAGATAAAAGTTTCATACTTTGATTGATGTTGAACAGCAATACTCTACATTATCACACATTATCTGACTCAGCACTTCATGTTAAAATAAGAAAATTGAAAGAAAAGTGACTTGCAAAACTAAAGAGGTTCCATGAATTGAAATGCGTTTGCATTTCATCATATTAACATTAACATTTAGAAATTACAAACCTAGACCAAAACTAGGATCAGTAGAAAATGCTGAGATATTATAATCCTTATAATGTAATATTTTAAGTGCTTGATTTGAAAGATTAGAAGGGTAGTGGAAAGTAATGGATATGAGAAAAAGTGGTATTGTTAACAGCTTGTGTTTATTTGAATGTATCATTGATCTTAGGTGTCAGAGCTTATGGATGAATGTGATGGAGCACTGTTGAAGGATAATAAGCAATCAGCTGGGAAAGCAATGGAAGTCGAGAAGAGGCTAAGCATCCTGGACATGTTTGGAAGCTTGAAAATGGCTGGTCGCAGCGTCACCTGCTGGGCAATCTGGTTCATCGGAAGCTTGGGATACTATGTCTTCAGCCTGGGGTCTGTCAACCTTGGTGGAAATCAGTATATCAACCTCTTCCTGGCTGGTAATGGAGACATTTGTTACCAAGAAGGTGTAAATGGAATAACCCTGAGGGGAAAAAATGTCATTGTTTATTCACCCTCATGTCATTCCAAACCTCACTTTCTTTATTTTTCTGTGGAATATAAGATAATAAACTGTTGGTTTACAAAGAATAGACAGTGTAGCTTTTAAATTTGATGGAAAAGCACCATAAAAAAGGATCATAAGAGTGCTTTGTGCACATGTCCTTAAAATCTTGAAAGCTTTAATTGAAAAATTAACATTTTTGTAATTTTTTGGGTGAGCTTTACTTAAAGGCAAAATAAGTTTAAATGAAAAATAGTATAAGAGATATGCAAACACATCAAGCATGATGCCTTATGTATTGCATTGCTACATGCAGTTTAGTTTCAGTAGTACTAAAGTGAACTTAACTATCATTTATTTGACTGTTACTAGGTGCTGTTGAGGTTCCGTCATACTTGATTGGCTGCTTTGCAATGGATCGTGTCGGCAGGAAGAAGACATGTGCCCCAGCTCTGCTGCTCGGTGGAGTAGCCTGCATGCTCATTATTGTGGTCCCCCAGGTATGAGTGTGTGTGTGTGTGTGTGTGTGTGTGTGTGTGTGTGTGTGTGTGTGTGTGTGTGCACTGTGCATCCATGTGATATATGCACACTCTGATATAGTAGTACACTGTTAAAGTCACAATGAAATGGAAGTAGCAACAGACAATTATTCTGTATTGTACAGCCAAGTGTAACAGATTATTGAAAAAGAAAAAATGTAGGGTGGGGATATGTAGGTTGATTGGATTTTGAGATGCGAGTGTTTCACTCAGATGAACGTGAGCTTGCAGGGGCAGGTTTAAGCAGACTACACGATTAGAGAAGTCCTGCATTCGTCACCAGAGAGAAGCCTGTACTTTTCACCGGAATATTCAGTTATGACATTTTGATTAAATATCAAGAGGTCAAAAAAAAATAAGAATTAGTTTTTTTTTCACAATAAGATCAATAACATTCACTTAGAAACATTCGCTTTCATTTCATGTCAGCTTTAACATATGTTAGTTAAGGTTTTGAAAAACTGTTAAATACATTTGCTACTGGGAAACAGGCAGTTTGGTAAATGAAAGGAAGCATGAAATGAAAGAAGTATTTAAAGTATGAAAGTATGTGTTATGGGTAGAGAGAGAGAGAGAGAGCCTGAAAGTGTTCTATATTCTCTCTTTTCTAGGCCATGTATTTACTTTTCTTGGCAGGGCCACACAATTTAAAATAAGCCATTCAAATTTCTAGCAAATTATGGAAACTATCAATCTGGCTAAATCAACTTGACAGTTGGCCATAGCTTGTAATTTTAAGTTGTTTTGACAGATCTTGAACCAATATGCAACAAGTTTTTTATCAAGTAACAAGTATTATCATCATTACATATTGGAGGAACTGATAGATTATTGAAATGAATGATTAACCCTGGCAAGAGAGGACATGTGTTTGTGTGTGTGTGTGTGTGTGTTTGCTTTTCTCATGGTAACTGGGGCAGCTGTTTGCATCCGAGTCTTTCGTTCTGTTTTTAATGAACCTTTTTGCACCCACTTTCTCAATTTCTTTCACTCTTCTTCCCTAGTGCTTTAAACAGCAGTAATACATTCACTGCATATTATCCAATTGGGATTCATCTTCTGAATCAAGTTTTGATTTCTATCCAAGCACTAGAGACAACATTAAAGGTGCTCGAAGGGATGTCACGCGTTTTTAGGCCAAAACATTTTTTGTCACATACAGCAAACATCTCCTATCTATCCGCTAGCTGCCTGTCCCCTGAACACACTGTAAAAAACACGGTCTCTGTAGTCGCCACAAGCTCCAAAAACGGCAATAAAACAAACTGGTGCGGCCTGGACCACAAATCATAATAAACATGCTCCAGCCAATAACCGACAAGAATGATTTTAAATGCGCGTTCATGACTGTTTCAGGAAGCACGGAGGGGAGGGGGAGGAGGAGGAGGAGGGAGGGAATAGCTAGCCTCTGTTTTGTTTGACAACACTTCGAGCGTCAACAGGAAGTTACTCCACCCAGGATCGCTTAGAGCACCTTTAAATATATTTGATCTCAGTACATGTAACAGATCCTCTGTTGAGTCAGCTGACAAGTGTATTTTTTTTTTCTTTTTAGTGTGATAAGTTACATGTCTGTAATTATTATATTTTTCACTTTTTCGTCTGCTGAAGATACATGAGTGTGTTTGTAAAACGTTTGATCACAGCATACACATCCCACTTCATATACCAAAGAAAGTGCCCATGTAATTATTGCAACAAATTACTGGCAGCTGTGTTGGTATAGCAACAAGATTTAAGCACCACCTATTCTATTTAGAGGATGGGAATGCAGTGCAAAATCTTGTGTAGATGATATCCCTCTTTTTCTTTTTTCCTTATTTTAATTCCTGCTGCCTGGTCCCTAGACACATTCACTTGTGATATGACAGAGTTGAACCTCATGAAACTTCCAAGTAGGATTTGTGGTATTGCAACACCTTTAGGAACCCAGGATGTAGGATTCTGCCAAAAACAATATACAGTCCTCTTTTATTTTTTTTTGTGATTGGTCAAAGCATCCACAGTGGTGCAGATCATAACAAGCCCAAAACCTTACTGTGCATGTCAAACTAACTGTCAAACTTGTCTTGCTTGAGTTTAATAATTAATAACAAGCTGCATGTTACAGATTGCTTCAATGCAGATATCCATATGGTGTTATCGCTGGTGTCACAAGACCTGTTTAACCATCTGTGCATGTGAATTATTTTTGCATGCTAAATTCATTTTAATATGTTTGACACAGTAGTCATATCAGTATGTTTTCCTCTCTCTGTGCTGTAGTTGGTTTCAAGTGTCAACTGGACAACTTTCCCCTTGTGGTCAGTGCCAAATTTCAGTTTAAATTAAAATAAGTGGCAGCCTTTTGAATTATAGATCTGCAGGTGCAAGATAGTCTCAAGATAGTACTCTTGAGAGTAATACATGTTTGCACATGCCTTGTATGTCAGTTTAGCATTGCTGTTTGATGAAAGGTTAAAAAGGTGAAAATGTTCAGTAAATGCCATGCTCCCACATACTGAATCAGAATCAATAAATTTTTTTACCCACATGTTTGATAAACGTTGCACTTTATAATAATAGTGTCTAAAAACAATGAGCTTATTCACTATATATATATATATATATATATATATATATATATATATATATATATATATATATATATATATATATATATAGTACAGTCCAAAAGTTTGGAACCACTAAGATTTTTAATGTTTTTAAAAGAATTTTCGTCTGCTCACCAAGGCTACATTTATTTAATTAAAAATACAGTAAAAAACAGTAATATTGTGAAATATTATTACAATTTAAAATAACTGTTTTCTATTTGAATATATTTCACAAAGTAATTTATTCCTGTGATGGCAAAGCTGAATTTCCAGCATCATTACTCCAGTCTTCAGTGTCACATGATCCTTCAGAAATCATTCTAATATGCTGATCTGCTGCTCAAGAAACATTTAATGTGTACAATTGTACAAAATATTTGTGTACAATATTTTTTTTCAGGATTATTTGATGAATAGAAAGTTCAAAAGAACAGTGTTTATCTGAAATCTAATCTTTTGTAACATTATAAATGTCTTTACTGCCACTTTTGATTGATTTAATGCATCCTTGCTGAATAAAAGTATTAATTTCTTTAATTTCTTTAAAAAAAAAAAAAAAAAAAAATTCTTACTGACCCCAAACTTTTGAACGGTAGTGTATAATGCTACAGAAGCTTTGTATTTCAGATAAATGCTGTTCTTTTGAACTTTCTATTCATCAAGGAATCCTGAAAAAAAAGTACACAACTGTTTTCAACATTGAAAATAATCATAAATGTTTATTGAGCAGCAAATCAGCATATTAGAATGATTTCTGAAGGATCATGTGACACTGAAGACTGGAGTAACGATGCTGAAAATTCAGCTTTGCATCACAGGAATAAATTACTTTGTCAAATATATTTAAATAGTACACAGTTATTTTAAGTTGTAATAATATTTCACAATATTACTGTTTTTTACTGTATTTTTAATTAAATAAATGTAGCCTTGGTGAGCAGACGAAACTTCTTTTAAAAACATTAAAAATCTTAGTGGTTCCAAACTTTTGGACTGTACTGTATATCAGTTTCTACCTTACACCAATCCACCAGTAGGTGGCGACAAGTTACACTTCATCCTTCATCAGTGAGTCATTAAATCACTCAACTGATTCATTCAAAACACTGATTCATTCAGTAATGAAACAAATGACTTTCTTTATGAGTGACTCATTGAATCACTCAACTAATATATTCCAAACACTGGCTGCATCCATACATTAAAGTATGTGCTATATAGTATGAATGTGTGTAATCTGAATATCTACTATCCCATGAGGCCATGAGAGAGGATTGCCAAGTGTCCATTGAAAGAAGCAGGTCATCCTGGTACTTTTTGCCAACTTTTATGAATATTGTGAATTCGGACATGCTACTCATTTCACCTACTATATAGTTGGGAAGTATGCTTATTCAGATACAGCCACTGATTTATTCCAAACAAAACAAGATGAGTGAATTACTGAATCGATTCAACATCTGAGTTTTCTACCAATTGGTAAAAGAAATGCTGATTCATTCAGGAACGCTGCAACTGTGTTTCTTGGAGATGTGCAAATGTTAATTCTGATACTGCTTCATATGAAACCATTTTTGTTGGCGAGGCAAAAATAGATAAAGTAGCTGGCTATATAATGTCAAAAACTGTAAGTTACTCAGTTATTACCTTATTATTCACTGAACTGTATAAAAGAATCACAATTGTGCTGTTGGTCTGAATATCAACATATTAGGAACAACAGCACTCTTTCAATATATTATGTGCTAATTAAAATATCAGGTCACTTAAATGGAGCAACATGAGTGATAAAAATCAAAGGATGTAAGTGAAATGTAAAATATGTTGCACATTTCTCTGTCAGACTCCAAACAGCCTTGGTCACTGAAAGCACAGGCTAAGAAGAATGTGTTAGTGGGATGATATTCTATCAGGATTACACCACCCTTCATAACTAATAGTTGCACTGCTGACACCCTGAAATGGCTGAGTGCGGTGTGAGTATAGCCATCGTTGCTCCAAAAATCTATAAATAGACCTGTCATCTAAGTGGCTGTTTTTACATATGGCAGCTGCCTGCTTCTGAGAAGGGGTCAAAGGGGATATGTCTTGGGGACGTTTAGATTTGTGTCTGATCCCAAATTTAATGCTGCCCTACTATGGCCTGCTACTGGCAACCACTTCCAACAGCTGATGACTAAAATGTTGTTGATGATAAATATAGTTTCATTCTGTGTTTCTCTCTCTTTGTTTCAGGATATTGAGGTACTGGCTATAGTCCTGAGTATGACTGGGAAATTTGCTATTGCCATTGCATTCGGGTTGATTTACTTGTACACCTGTGAGCTTTACCCCACAATTATCAGGTAATGTGTTATACTAATTCACTATCCCCCGGTTTCACAGACAAGGCTTAAGCTAGTCCCAGACTAAAATGCATGCTTTATCTTAGAGTAACTTGCACTGACATACCTTAAAATATGTCAGTGCCATTGTCTTGTATCAAGATGCACACCAGTAATGTTTTTTCTAGTGAACATTTATAAAAGCTACTTAAATGCCCTAATTGAACTAAGGCCTAATCCAAGCTTAAGCTAAACCCTGTCTGTGAAACCGGGCCTAGATGTCCAGATGTCCACACTAAAAGCTAAAATACACCAAACGTCTCTTTAAAACTGAACGGTTTTTAAAATAATATGTGTCACACGCTTGTCAACATCTAAATGTTAAAGAGAAATCCTGGGAATCATGCACTAAACAACTGAGGATCACACACTACCAGACTTTTAGGATGTTCTGAATACAACAAACTCACACAGAAATATGTCTCCTAGCAATGACAAATGAAAACAATATATATTCTAAAATCAGCTCAAAATATCAAAAAATTGTCTGTGCCCATCATACACTATACAATTTTATTTTTTTGTAAAGTCTAACTGCCCAAAATCTGCACTTTCGGCAACTAGCGTTGACTGCAAAAAACAGTGTTCCAGGCAGCCTTTAAGCCGAGTTCAGACTGCACGATTTTCAATGTAGTCAGGTCACTGTTCTTTTCACACTGCATGACTATCTTGGCCAGCATTCAGTCGCTGCTGTGTTCACACTGCACGATGGATCGGCGACAGAAGGTTTCACACTGCATGACTTTACAATAGGAAGAATCGCAGACAACTCTGTCTGGCACGCAAACTACATTTCACAACCAAACACACGAGAGATGTGACAAGGAAACAACGCGATATCACGCGTGCAAGACCGGAGTTCTCACGTGAGAATGGGATTATTATTAAAAATGGTAGAATGCAAGAAGCTTGCAATACGAATTGCCTGTGCGCTGATTTGCAGCGAAAACAAGAAAAAGAAAAGAAGAATATGAAACGTTTTTCTGAAACGAAGCCATACTTGCTGATATTGTGGTCTATAACTCCTCCCCAAACTCCCCGCTGCTCTGTATCTTGCTCTCTCATTGGCTGTCGGTCATCGCCGATGTAGTTTTCAGTCAGAACACTTTTCACACAGCAGGATTTTGAATCGCAGACAGGTCCAGATATTTAGCATGCCAAATATCTCACGGGCGTCGGCGACTCGTCGGTGATTCTCTCAGATCGCGTCTTTGCTCGTTCACACTGCGTGATTGTCACTCGTGTGAACGAGCACCGATTTGCCTGTGATTTCGGGCATTTGTCGGCGATTTCACAAAAACCTGTCGGCGAGCCAAAATCGGGGCTACAATCGTGCAGTCTGAACTCGGCTTGAACGAGCAAAGACGCGATCTGAGAGAATCACCGACGAGTCGCCAACGCCCGTGAGATATTTGGCATTCTAAATATCTGGACCTGTCGGCGATTCAAAATCCTGCTGTGTGAAAAGTGTTCTGACTGAAAACTACATCGGCGATGACCGACAGCCAATGAGAGAGCAAGATACAGAGCAGCGGAGAGTTCGGGGAGGAGTTATAGACCACAATATCAACAAGCATGGCTTTGTTTCAGAAAAAACGTTTCATATTCTTCTTTTCTTTTTCTTGTTTTCGCTGCAAATCAGCGCACAGGCAATTCGTATTGCAAGCTTCTTGCATTCTACCATTTTTAATAATAATCCCATTCTCACGTGAGAACTCCGGTCTTGCACGCGTGATATCGCGTTGTTTCCTTGTCACATCTCGCTTGTGTTTGGTTGTGAAACGTAGTTTGCGTGCCAGACAGAGTTGTCGGCAATTCTTCCTATTGTAAAGTCATGCAGTGTGAAACCTTCTGTCGCCGATCCATCGTGCAGTTTGAACACAGCAGCGACTGAATGCTGGCCAAGATAGTCATGCAGTGTGAAAAGAACAGTGACCCGACTACTTTGAAAATCGTGCAGTCTGAACTCGGCTTCACACTGCGTGATTGTCACTCGCGTGAACGAGCACCGATTTGCCTGTGATTTCGGGCATTTGTCGGCGATTTCTCAAAACCTGTCGGCGAGCCAAAATCGGGGCTAAAATCGTGCAGTCTGAACTCGGCTTGAACGAGCAAAGACGCGATCTGAGAGAATCACCGACGAGTCGCCGACGCCCGTGAGATATTTGGCATGCTAAATATCTGGACCTGTCGGCGATTCAAAATCCTGCTGTGTGAAAAGTGTTCTGACTGAAAACTACATCGGCGATGACCGACAGCCAATGAGAGAGCAAGATACAGAGCAGCGGAGAGTTCGGGGAGGAGTTATAGACCACAATATCAACAAGCATGGCTTTGTTTCAGAAAAAACGTTTCATATTCTTCTTTTCTTTTTCTTGTTTTCGCTGCAAATCAGCGCACAGGCAATTCGTATTGCAAGCTTCTTGCATTCTACCATTTTTAATAATAATCCCATTCTCACGTGAGAACTCCGGTCTTGCACGCGTGATATCGCGTTGTTTCCTTGTCACATCTCGCTTGTGTTTGGTTGTGAAACGTAGTTTGCGTGCCAGACAGAGTTGTCGGCAATTCTTCCTATTGTAAAGTCATGCAGTGTGAAACCTTCTGTCGCCGATCCATCGTGCAGTTTGAACACAGCAGCGACTGAATGCTGGCCAAGATAGTCATGCAGTGTGAAAAGAACAGTGACCCGACTACTTTGAAAATCGTGCAGTCTGAACTCGGCTTCACACTGCGTGATTGTCACTCGCGTGAACGAGCACCGATTTGCCTGTGATTTCGAGCATTTGTCGGCGATTTCTCAAAACCTGTCGGCGAGCCAAAATCGTGGCTAAAATCGTGCAGTCTGAACTCGGCTTTAGGCTGCTTATCACTATCTACCTCACAATACACACAGCAGTAGATATGTCACTTTAGTATAAAACACTCTGCTGTAGTTCGTTTCACTTTTATCCAGTATCACTAATTTTCAATAACAATATATACAATGTTCAAATACATATAAATCTAGTAACAATATTTTTTAGTTTCTTTGCTGGGTGCATGTGAAGTCGACTGTACAGTAGGATGATCATTACATATATGCTGCATGCTTTCGAGTGATTATTTCGTATAGACACTATATTAAATAACAGACACCATATCTGGTCCGGCAGGTCTCTGGCTGTAGGCAGTGGTAGTATGATGTGTCGGGTGGGAAGTGTGGTGGCTCCTTTCTGCGTTTACCTTGCTGACATTTGGATCTATCTGCCTCAGGTATGTAACAGCAATCAAAAACCTTTTGTAAGTGTAAGACTCTAGAACTGAAGAATGATACAACATGATATACATTTGCTGGACTGAACAGTTCTGCAGTAACTTCTGCTCTCTCTTATTCTGTAGCTCATTGTGGGAATTCTGGCTTTCATCATTGGAATCCTGACCATGTTTCTTCCAGAGACTCTAGGACAGCCCCTCACCTCGACTTTGGAAGAAGCTGAAGCTCTGGGCTCCAAGCCCAATACAAAGAATCCTCCAGTGGATGCACTAGAGATGAACCAATCCATTAAAGTTTAAATCCGTTTTCACACAGGATCCTGAAAGTGCCTCTGCTGTCTAACAACAGTACAACAGTACTCCAGTATGAACGAGACATCAAATGGTTTTTGACATGTGATAGTTTTTTTTTTTTTTTTTTTTTTTTGCAGGTATCTGTGGGTAGATGAGGCTGTGTTGTGCGTGAGTGAGTTTGGAAAAATTACTGAAAAACATGATATTTTGAAATTGTTCTGAAAGGTATTATCTTAATTTTAACAAAGTAAGAGCTTGCAAGGCAATACCTCATTAATCTAAACCGCTAAGTATTACATTTTTGCATTTCAGCCCAAACCAGTTACTGTATGCACAGATGCTTAAAGTCACATTAGTGACATTTTAGCACATTTCTGCAGACAAAAAAAGTTCCACTGTCTATAGTGTAGTGATGTAGTATAGTGTAGACAGCTTACACAGAAGCCCTTTACAAGCCAAGAATTCATGACCAACTTGAACCCGTTGCGAAATTCTTGTGGAATCCTATTGAAATGATTGGATTTCACCTAATAAATCAACTAAAAGGTAAATGTGACTGCACCTTTCTTTAAAAAAAAAAAAAAATCTATTTGCATTTCATAAATGGTTTGAATTTAAGAAATGCAAATTTAGTTTTGACTCTACAAATTCAATTAATTACAGCAATTATAGCAATGTGAACATAGTTGAATGATGAACATTTCTATGCACTGTGTTATGGATCTTAAAGGATTAGTTCACTTTAAAATGAAAATTACATCATTAATTACTCACCTCAAGCCATCCTAGGTGTATATGACTTTCTTCTTTCAGACAAATACAATTGGAGTCATGTTAATAAACACCCTGACGGTATCAAGCTTTATAATGGCAGTGAGCGTGGATCACGTGTTTGACGCTCAAATAAGTGCGTCCATCCGTCATAAACATACTCCACACAGCTCTGGGGGGTTAATAAAGGCCTTCTGAAATGAAGCTTCCGGCCAAACTGCCAGGTGGATTCTGCTTACGTCTAAAGTGTAACTTATATGATGTATAGCGTAGGATGTCGCGTATCATCATGGCGTAGAATAATAAGTCATGGTGTGACGTAAGTTATGCTGTAGACGAAAGTGGAATCCCTATGGCAGTTTAGCCGGAAGCTAGTTATTTTACTTTATAACATGTTAAATATGGATATTTTTCTTACACATACACATCGTTGCATTTCAGAAGTCCTTTATTAACCCCCCCACCCCCACCCCATGTGGAGTAAGTTTATGACGGATGGATGCTATGCTTTTACTTGAGCGTCAAACTCGTGATCCCCGCTCATTGCCATTATAAAGCTTGATAGCGTCAAGGTGTTTATTAATACAACTCCAATTGTATTCATATGAAAGAAAAAAAGTCATATACACCTAGGATGGCTTGAGTAAATCATGGAATAATTATCATTTTAAAGTGAACTTAGCCTTTAAACACCATCTACCTACATTTATTGACTGTATTAGCAACACTCACCTTTAGTAGCTAGACAAAGAAAATTGTTCATTATCAGTTAATGGTGTGATGAGTTTCTATGCATGATTCATTGAAAGACAGTCATTGTTTGTAGGAAGTTGTTTTTATACAATTGCATCTCAGGGTTTAGCTCAAAATTGATCAGTATTGTTCATAGTAAACTGTGACTGTACTTTATAATACTTCAGAACTTATGTTTATTCTGGGTGCTTTTGTATTATTTTCATTATTTTTAATCTTCCTGTCCTGTGTTATCAATCGCTTTGCTTTACATGAGGAATGTATTATCTAGACAAGTTTATTAGTAGTATTAAGTAGTATATAGTAGTATGTGCTAAAAAATTTTTGTAAAGTCTTGACTTGAGGATTTGATTTATTTGTAATACAGCTATTTTTTTTCTCTTCATAGACTCCATAGACTTTACAATCAATGTTTTATCATTTTCCTCAAACTCTTGACATTTTTGTGTTTTGGACCAATAAGGCAGGGATAGTAGATTCTTGCTGTAGTCATGTGCAGTTGTCATAGCAACATGTTTGTCTAAAGAATGTCACATATTAATAAATATGATATAGTGTATAAAATAATCATTTTATTTTAGTTTCATTAAAATTATTATATTGGCTAAAAATATTAGCAATTTAAGTGAGTACTGTACTAAATGCCCTGTCATTTCCAGAGAACAGAACAAGGAGTCAATGTACTCATGGAAAAGGTGGGAAATATTTTCCAGGTTAGGGGGCGTAAGCCAGGCGTCTCTCATTCGCTGTGACAGAGGGGAGGAGGCCCAGGACAAACTGTGTACTGCCAGCTCTTCCTAAAAAAAAGTCAGAAATAAAGAACATAACAGTGAATTGTTCAGCCAGAGGTACTGAATTTATACAAAGGAACTTTTGTGTGTTATTCATTTATTTACCCTTATGGAAAGAAAATATATTTCCCTATATATGAATGATCAATATATTACATGATTTAAAAGTATATTTGAAAATATACAGAAAAATATATTGGGTAAATATATATTGAACAATACATAAGGAATTGCCTCTTTTCATATATTGAAAAATATGTGATAAAATATTTACTAATATATCATAATGTGTGTCATTTTATATTCAGTAATATACTTCTTAATATATAGATTTATATGTGATCAGATATGGTACTGCATGCATAATATATTGTACATATATTTACTCATACAGTACACTCTAAAAAATACTGGGTTGAAAACAACCCAAGTTGGGTTAAATATGGACAAACCCAGCGATTGGGTTGTTTTAACCCAGCGGTTGGGTTAAATGTTTGACCCAACCTGCTGGGTAGTTTTATTTAACTCAGCTATTGTTTAAAAATTAGTTGATTGCTTAAAATGAACCAAAAATAGGTTTAATAATATGTTTAATAAATGAACATTTATTAACAAGTTGTAATACATGATAATTAAATAATAAACATTTATTAAATTGCTTATTAATAAATGTTCACCTTTTGATTATCAAAGTTGCATCTAGTAATTATGTGTCTGATTTTTAGTTTCCAATCTATTTTGGGTTCATTTTAAGCCAGCCATATAGTAATTTTTAATCAATAGTTGAGTTAAATAAAACTACCCAGCAGGTTGGGCAAACATTTAACCCAACCGCTGGGTTTGTCCATATTTTAACCCAACTTGAGTTGTTTTTAACCCAGCATTTTTTAGAGTGTATAAACATATATGGTAAAATATATTATGTAACACATTTCTTATATTTTATAATGATTTACATTTTAAATGTTACATATTTTCAAGTTAGTTAACAAAAGCACACCTGCATGTACTAAAGTTTCTGTCAAAGAGACTATCACTGTGCTATAGCATGCACAGCCGTTACTTTTTAAATAAAGTTATTATAGTCTTTATAGTGTTCAGCCAATCATAAACCTAACCACAGGCTCTACTCTTCAGCTCAATGGAAACCCCCCAAAACTCACACATACCAGAAAACCTTTTAAATTCCAAAATAATAGAACTTTAAACACTAACAGATCTCCCCCTATATCAATATTGAGCAAAACACATGAAATAGCACTTTATTTTAACATTTACTCTCCTTTAACAGTCAGAATTAAAGCATGTTGGGATCTAGAAGTCTGTTGTAAACACTGATTGTAACTCATTCCATGAATGTGTGTATATTTGTGTGTACAATACATTCACATTTATATGGGAACATGTATGTGCAATATATGTACACAAAGGATAAAACTTAATGAATGTAAAGCTATTTTTGTCTTCATTTATAAATATTTTATATGTATCAATATATAGCCATACATGGTCAATGCATATATTGCAGGATATTGAAAAATATAAGCACTAGTTTCCCATAAATGGAAATGTTTTATGTAATATATCACATTATATTTTTCGGTATATTCCCATATATTTTTGTTCCGTAAGGGTCTTCTGTACATTTACATTAACATCTTTTTGTTTTGTGTACATTGGACTACTGTTGTCAGCACAAGCATATTTCACAAAATAATCTCCATTGTGACTGAACAGTCCAAGTGGGCCTACTTTACACATCCTACACAACAAATTCACCCACTCATTTATTATGGTACAAGTATTCTGAATTTCCACCTTCTGCTCACTGCACCTATAACAAGACGGGGGATCACTTATTCGACAGCTACTGTTTTTTTTTTGTTTTTTTTTATATTTTATTTACCTTCAAAAAAAAAAAATGCGAGAGGCGAGAGGGTCACGTTTTACCCTACTTGTTTATGTGAGGTTTGGGTTATCAGTGCTAGCCTACAAACACAAATAGAAATGATCCCTTGTGGACAGGGCCAGCTGGAAACTGCACTTTGACCTTGCTATGAAACCAAGCTAAGCACAAATACACACTGATGCAAATGCAAATGCCGATTTTAAAACAAACCATTCAGATATCAATCCAATCTAAAAGGTACATTAAACACAGTGGGACTAAAACGTGCTAAATAAAGACAAGTCAAGATTGTGTTCGTACTTTAGAAACAAGGTAATGACTGAATATAACAGAAAATACAACAGCTAAATCTTTGCTGTAAAATCCTTCTGTTTAAAATTAAGTAAAAATGCCATGGTAATGATCATGCAGCTAAACTATGACTATTGTTAAGATGCTTCATCAAGTGCTCACAGCAAAGCCCTATCAAAACCAATGCTTCAGGAGTGTTTCCTGAAGCAAGGACTCCCACTTCTGTTGAACTTGGGAAATACATCTTGGCCTACTATGGTAAAAGTGTTTCCCAAACTTATCAGAACAACTGCTTATCTTTTACATTGTGTTGACTGACAAATAAAAAGATTGTTCATGACAAATGTCCATGAACTTCCATTCCATTAAGATTCAAAATCTTGATTCTAAAAATATTTTTAAGATTTTTAAAATCATAAAAAATTATACTTTTTTTTTTGCAGTTAATGTAAATGCTTCTGTGGTACCAAAAAATTTTTAATGCTCATATAAAGTCTCTAAATATGAGTGCCTCAAGTATAACAATGATATAAAAATAAGAATGACCAAAATTTGGTTTAAAATGGTTTTAGACGATGTACAGCATGAATGTCATATCAACTACCCAGATGTCAAGCACACCATCACCACATCTCAACCCAATGGACAATATAGCCAGAGGCATATCACACACACAAAAAACGTCCCTAAAACTGACAGATCTCAATGCTATAAATGTCTTTACAACGCTAAACTCTGTAAACAACAAACCTGCGGTGTTACGACCGCTATTATTTAACCAATCAGAAAACTTGAAAAGCTATCTTGTACAGTCATTTTGACCGTTTGGGTTTGTTGGCATGTCTTTGAAGAGGGGTGAAAGTTAACACATTAACAACTAAATACAACTGCTCATTAAAATATAGGTGTGTAATCAAATATTTAGACACATTTTAATTATAAATAAGAACAATTCTGTTGCTTACCTTCTCTTAGTGAGATGGAAGGTCTGTATCGAAACTGATAGAATTGGAAGGACAGTTTTCCACTAAAAAGATTACGGCATCATGCATGTAATTATTCCTCCATTTATCCAAGATACTTTACCAAGTGTCTAGACAACGATTTTTTTTACTGTTAACTGCTATCCCCGCTAGAACGTCCCCACTGGTGTTAAGAACAGTGTTGCCAGATCTCGCGAGACAAATAAGCAACCAGGCCTGTGAAAACAAGTGGCTGTTCAAACAAAAACTAATTTTTCTGAAATGTCTTACAAAAAAAAAAAAAAAAAAAAAGAGAGAAAAGCTCTTTACAGGTATTTTCTGGATTGTTATGAAAGCTTTTCTTTAAAACGGAAATCACTTGTAGTAAGTCATTAGCTGACAACAGCACATGCATGAGTTAATGTAATTACTGTATCACTGCATCAACAACTACACAGTTACTGTCTTTAATTAAAGCAACATGCAGCAGAACATCAGTGTTTCTGGATCATCACTGACTGAAGCATTGGCGCTACTCTTCAGCACAATGGTAACCTCACAAAACTCAGATAACAGAAACAGACATTAAACACTCTCTAGACATATCTCTCTAGATCTCAACATCTTCACTTATTACAAACAGTCTGACTTTATTTCTTTTATACAAAACTTAATGAGGTGTTGATGTTTTATTAAAAATAATAAAATTTGAAGTCACCGTTATGGAGATAAGCGCTTGCTTTAGTTGGGCTCCTGACCCTTGACATTTTAACTTTTCTTCTAATTGTTGAAACTGTATGGTTCTAAAGCACAATTGTAACAAAAAAGTTGTGAGGAAAAAAAAAATCTGATCAAATGGCTTTGGTTGCTCATTGTTGAAGATTGCATAATACGCTGATTCATGATGTGTGTGTGAGTCTGAAAGACACTGCTCAAAACTCTGTATAATGAACAAAATAAATCTCAAAAATAAATAAAAATAATGCAAAACTCACAGTTAATACACAGAGTTCAGTCTCCAGAGAAGATCAGTAAACCAGGACACTCTGATGATTGAATCAACATCTTTTTTTTTTTTTTTTTTTCTTGCAACGTCTGCTGTAACAAACATGTTTTAATAACACTGTTAAAGCAGCCAGAGAAAAACTAACATTAAAACAGCAAGAATCAAGAGCCCATCTAAAGCAAACACTCACCTCCATAACGGTGACTTCAAACGTTATTATTTTCTATAAAACACACACGCAGAAGGCGATGTTTTCGTGACCTTGCGCAACTTTGCCTAAAAGTTCTCTAAAAGTGACGAAAATTCTTGAAATTTTACAGAACATTAGGGGCGTTCCTAAAACATCCTCTTTTGGTAATGAAAGTGTGGCAGTTCAAGGTTCCTTATATGACTTTAGGGGGGCATTCCAATTTAGTTAATTTTATGGTCACATAAGAACATTAAAAAGAGGATATTTGAAATTAACTGAACAGAATCAAGAATCAGCGTGACCTCAATAAAGGTGACAATATGCAAAAATCACTCTTTGTGACTTTAACAGAATAAATTTTGGTCCAGCAAATGTGCTTTAGAAACACACAGTTTCAACAACTGGAGAAAAATTTAAATTAAAATGTCAAGGGTCAGGAGCCCAACTAAAGCAAGCGCTTATCTCCATAACGGTGACTTCAAACTTTATTTTTTTCAGTAAAACATCAACACCTCATTAAGAAGTTTTGTATAAAAGAAATAAAGTCAGACTGTTTGTAATAAGTGAAGATGTTGAGATCTGTTAGTGTTTAATGTTCTGTGTCTGTTATGTGTTATGACATTCACTGTTATGAGTTTTGTGAGGTCACCATTGTGCTGGAGAGTAGAGCCTGTGCTTCAGTCAGTGATGAGCCAGAAACATTGATGTTCTGCTGCATGTTGCTTTATTTAAAGGCAGTAACTGTGTAGTTGCTGATGCAGTGATACAGTAGTTATGTTAATTCATGCATGTACTGTTGTCAGGTAATGATTTGTTTTGGACAAAAAAAAAAAATCATGTCCTCCTGATCCTTTGGGGGTGCAAATCAGGCTTAAAATCTTCAAGTGTGTGGTCAGTCTGAAGGAACAAAACCTACCATCTTTGAAATCTCGCAAAAGAACTAAAAAAGACCGTCACTGAAATCTCATAACGAAACAAAACTGACCATCATTGAAATCTTATAATGGAACAAAGCTGATCGTCATAGAAATCTTGTAAAAGAAAAATGAACGACACTGAAAACCAACCAAATCATGTAATAAAACCGAACATCACTAAAATGTCGTAATGGAACAAAACAGACGTCATTGAAATCTCATAATGGAACATAACTATCATTTAAATCTGACTGCTGTTGAGATCTCCTAAAGTAACAAAAGTGACCGTAATTGAAATCTCATACACACTAAAAACTCCTGGGTTAAAAAGGGGTTCTTTCAACCCAGAAAAATGGGTTATTCTTTTTGACCCAAATTCTGGGTTAAATACCTGACCCAAATGTTGGGTTAAAATAACCCAACATTGTAGTTAATATAACCCAACTTCTTTGTCAAAAGAACAACCCCAATATCTGGGTTGAAATAACCCATAAATTAGTAGGTCCCTTTTTAACCAAAGGTCAAAGGTCAAAAATAACCTAACTTGGGTTACTATGCCAGTATGTCTTATTTCAGAAAATCAAACTTCAGGCACTTAGACACTTCGAGCACTTTTACATTTTTATTGCATTAAATTAAATTAAACTCTATATAAAAAACACACAAACTTGGACCTATTTATTTTAGGTCACACTGTAATAACATTAGACATTAGAAAAAATAGAAAAATAAACAACTCATTCTCTCTCAAACATTTGACAACATTCAATAGCTGTATTAAATTTGAGGGACAACATTTTTGATAGTGTCCTCATCTAAGAGTAGAAATGCATCCTCATCTATGTCTCCGCCTGAAAGAAGACAGAAAACAAGACAACATGAGTATTGTTAATAAGTCGAGACCATTGTGGACCACTCACAAGACACTCTTTGATTATCAAGCTAACAAATAATCACTTTTAAGGGAATGACAGTCTATACTGTCCATCTTTTCTTTCATTAACAAGTGTAATAATGACATTAATGCAAAGGTGAATATCTGGCCCATTATTATGCATAACAGCTTAAAGACAAGGCACAAGTATCTTTTAACTATAAGGGTTATAGCAAAATGAAACTGATTGAGATCTCGCAACTAAACAAAACTGACCAACACTGAAATCTTATAAAAGAACAAAATTGATCAGATTAAAAAAAAACACACACACACACACAAAAAGTATCCTAAACTGACACACAAAGACATCAAAAATCAGCACATCAATCTCAACAAAAGTGTCAATCAAAAGTGTCATGCCACAATGCATGCTAGGAACAAAAGCACAAAAATCCCAGCATGCATCACAGCATGAATAAATTCTGCAGCTGAATTGTCCTATTATTTTCTTTAATTCTAACTATTTTATTTTATTTTTTGCTGTGGTTTTTGTTCTGTCTTTTAGTAGCTTTTTGTGATGTATAAAGTTGATCTGATTGTCTGGATATTTTGTTGTCACCATTGTTGAGATTTATATGCTGATTACTCATATTTGTGTCATTGTAGTTTACTGTTTTCTGCTGATGTATCATCTAACTGATTTCTGCAGTAGTGTGATTTCATGATGTAGTAAAACAGGGTTTGGTACTTAAACGTTTCAATGGCACAACACAATTATTCCATTCAAATGACATCTGTGATTTATAGGCCGTTATGATTATAAAACCATCATCTGATCTCATTTCAGCTTTCTTTGATACTGCAAATGTGTTTAACACACACAATCACAATAGTCATAGAAAACAAGCATACAATAAGAGTTAAGAGCCCAACTAATGGAAACACCAATCACCATTATGGTGACTTCAAATGAACCAAACATGAGTGTTAAACGTCTGTTAAGAACTTCTGTAGATGAATGACAGAAATAAAGTAAATCTGGTTAGTAATATGTGAAGCTGTAATGCTGTTTGTGGAGTTGTTGAATCCTCCTCTGCTGAGATCTGGAGAGTTTTAAAGTCTTCTTTTATCTTCAGTTGATTTAATATAAGGCTCTTGTGTTTCTGTTTGTCTCTTTTTTCTGTTCTCTTTGCTTCAGTGATTCTGCTTTTTAACAGGCTTGTTAATGCTAAGATGATTCTATAAATAATATATAAAGATTTTGAGGCTCAGATAATTCATTTCATTTCTGGAATTAATTTATTTTATTGCTGGTTTATTTCTTTGCTCTTGGCTGACATGTGGCATTGCTATGGTCTGCTTGTGGCTCAGATCTGGCAAACAGGAGCAGTCCACCCAAGTGCCATCATTCCACGCCACATGTGGCCCAGATCATCATACCACGCGTGACAGACCTGGGCCAGCACAAAGTTGCTATGCTATAATCCTTATAGCCTATAAAATAATGTTATTTTAAAAAGAACATTTAAATGATGGCTATAAAATAAGAAATAATCATTTGTAAGCACAGAATACAAAACATTTTCATACAGCAATTATGAACAAGTCCTACAAACAACAACAACTGCTGTTAAAATGCTTTTATTTTGAGAGCTTTCCCAGTAAAGGTGCAGTTAATTTGTAATGTTAGCCATTTTCATTCCATTTTGGTATTCAAAACAATAGCCACTGCTGTCCTTAAGTAACCTTTAGGTATCAGATGCTTTAATATTTGCCAGCTGTTAAGATGTCAAAAAACAAAAATATATCTGCTCTGTTTTTTCCTGAGATTCCTGAGATGGAATGCAATAATCAAAATATTGTACAATAAATTAAACAATATAAAAATCCACATCGAACACAAAACAAGTACATACACAAGTATATACTTAACTGAAAAGTTTAAGAGGAAAATGTTAAATTCTGTGAGAGCTTGTAGCTATAGCATCTATTTATTCATGTATTAATCATTTCACTTGACCAGAAAAATGCTCCAAGAGGTTGACCTGTAATGAAAATAAGTGGACCATTCTTTAATTAGAACACACTACAGGAATAGGTGTTGATCTGCAAAGCAGCATGTTAATGATCTAGAAATATAAATGGGTTTAAAACGCAATTTACAAACTCATATTCCCACAAAATTTCACATTCATTCATTCATTCATTCATTCTTTTTTTTTTTTGTCCTGTTGTCAAACTTGTTTTCCTATGTGCTGTCTGAACATTGTTTAGATATAACTAGCTGGGTATTGTTTGATATCCCAGTAGCTTCACAGTATACACTGCTGAGCAATACAGACTGTGACAAAATTGTATAGCTGCTTGAAACACCATGTACCAAATGAAACGTAGGAGCCTGATTTTATGCAAATACTGAACACAACAGATCAAAACATCCACATTAAACATTTTAGATAAACAGTTTGCTGCATTTGACATCTTGCAGACATTCAAAAGTGTTTGATTCACTGTACAACCCCTTGCATGTACAATATAATAAGAAGCTTTCAAAAAGACTTGCACTGAAGTTCTGGCACAGAGTTGCAGCAGGTTTCTAAAACCAGAGGAGGAAGTGAGTGATTAGATGATCAGATCTGACTGGTGTTTTGAGTTGTTTACTGCGATTACAACTATATCTCGCAGTAATCCTTTTCACTTTGAAGGTTTGGCACTTTGTTGAGATCTTGCCTCTATTACATAGTCTGAATGTGTTTGCGTGTGAAAGCGTGGGTTGAGTCAGAGTTCACCCAGGTTCCAGGTGACTTCCACAGCATCTCATTTTGCTATACCACAATTAGTTCTTCCCTCCATTTTGACAATCCAGCAACATCCCTGTAATTCCAATTGTGTATCATCTCACCAGGAAATGACCACAACCAACTGCTTAATTTCATAAACATGAACAAAATCATTTCGTCATAATTGTTAGTTCTTTAAATAACTACTCAGACCCTTTTTTGCTCCTCTTGAGAGTGTCTCGAAGGGCCGTCCCGTTAAAAACACGGGGATCACTATTACACACCCAATTTTCACCTGGGAATGTTGACTACCTCCTGATTGGACATAGACATCAAGCTTATGAGATATCTGCCATGCCTACACCTCCATGGCTATTACTCAGGGCTGAACCATCCAGATGTTTGCATCCTCTTGTCCCATGTCCTCCTCTTCTTCCTCTTCCTCCTCCTCTTCCAAAGGCTCATGGGTCCTAAGGGCAAGCTCACGGAGGAAGTCAGGTTCATGAGCTGAGTTCTGGGAGGCGGACTTGAGGCCGATTTTCTTCTTGGTAAGATGGAACTGGTCACGAATGAAGTTGTAAAAGTCGTACTCGTACTTCATCCTTTGGTAAAGCACCTGCAGGGCCTCTATAGTCGGCATGTGTTTCTTCACTGTGCCTGTAAGGTTCCCCATCTTCCAGAATGCTGCAGAGAAATCAGATTTACAAAACTATGAGCCACAAAGAAAGCTACAGTATGCAATTCAAAATTGCTAAAAAATAATGTAGCACATCAGTTTAAAGATGAGTTTCAGAAGATTTAAATACTGTTTTGAATTTTATCACCTCACCAGGTTTAAAATGCTCTTTCCTTTTTATTTATATTTGCATTAGCATTCATTTTTTTACATTTCTGATTTAATTTCTCACATATGCATTTAAAGTAATTGAATAAAACACACCAGGACTCTTGTAGATGGTTAGCACATCACTAAAGTAGTGAGGTAGGAGTCTCTCCAGCAGGAGCAATACATCCTCCAGCTCTTCCAGAATCCCCACAAGCAGGAAGTTCTCTATAACATTTCGTTTGGCCCTCTCCAAAGCCCAAACTCCAGGCTCTCTATAGCAGACAAAGAAAAATTACAATTATTTGACATGAAAACATCCAAATATTTCAGTTTGCTTAACTGAAGAGATTCTTTGTGATGCTCATTCTTCTGCAAAACCCACAAAAGTAACAAAACAGTCTTGGTTTCCATTGACTTCCATTGTATTTTTTTTCTCCATACAACGGAAGTCAAAGGGAACCGAAACTGTCTGGTTTTCAAAATATCTTGCGGGTGAGTTTAACTGCTGAATAGAAATAAAATCTGTATGATTACAAAACAGCGTATAATCATCACATATAGCAATACTCACCCATATGTTTAAAATGAGTTATAAAAATACCAAAGGCGTAGGTTTGATTTTGACTTTGGTGGGGACAGAAGGAGGAGATAAAAAAACAAAACTTTATTCAGGAACATTAAGGTTTTTAGTCTACATGGACAATTAATCAATTCTGTTATAAATGAAAGGTAATGATGAGATGGAGCAGTTAAACAGAGATTTAACTTTACCTTTACTCTGTCCATAGTGCAATTGTCAAGAAGTGTTGTTTTTAATTTTGTGGACATTTGAGCTAACATTTTGCTTCATACATTCAGCTCAATAACATTGAGTTAAAGTTAAAGAGTGTAAACTTTATCATTCAACTGAACTGTGTACATAGGCTGTTTCAAACACTTACTCTATCCATGCACGTTCTTGAAAGAGCATGGTTTTCTTACATATTTACTATGACTTCTCTGGGAATGTTAATGCAATGACCCATTCAGATGCATCAAAGATTACAACAGTGGTTACCTATAAATATATTTCATTTTTTTAAATTAAAATTATTGCAAGGGATAATTTAGTTTTGCTGAATATTGGTAGGGGCATGTCCTACGCCCTTCATCAACGTCAATACCCAAATGATGGGCCATAATTACCTGCACTGAGGGTGTTGTCCACAAAAGTATGGAACAATGTAGAAGAGGCGTGGGTTGGAGCACTCTGGGTAGTTCTCCATGATGCAAACGTTAATGTCCTGCAATGGAGAAATGGGCAAATGAGTCAGACAGACAGAACTACAGCCAAAAAGAAATCAGCACATTGAACAAAAAATGCTTATAAATCATAGACATGCACATTTTCACAGGACTATATGCTTTATACTGTAGCAGCTCCATAAAAAGTACCACCAATCTGTTGTAGTGAACACAAGGGGGCACCACTTACACAAACATTAAAACAAGTAGTCTTTTGTGGCGGCACCGACTGTTATCTTTAAATAAACGCATCCAAAATTATCTGGATCCAGTGCAACAATGTTTTATCACTTTATTTGATCCAAAAACTATAATTAACTTGGGGAACATTCAATGGGAAGATATGTAAAGGCAATCCACCCACACTCATATGCACACTTATTTAAAACACACAACAGGAGAGGCCTATGAAAGCAATGTATTTTAATTCCATTTTTATCTAGCAAAAAGAAACCAGACTACAAGGCCTGAGAAGACCAGACTAAAGAAGTCCTGAGATAAAAACAAATCAAAACAAAAACATGCCAATTCTCTCTGTCCCTTGTGTATCAAGACTACAATACATGTGAAGTCCTCTGAGAACAACATGGACAAAAGATTATATGGAAAAACAAGGGAGAAACGAAAGATGTGGAAGACGACAATATGCAATTTCCTCAAAACAACAATTGCTATAATGATACTACATTAAATTTGAGAGAACTTATTACATGCTGAAAAGTAGATGGTCAAGATGACATTTCTTGGAAAAGAGGGCAGTTTGTCAAGTTAACAGCCTCGTCTCTAACCCGCGCACAAGAGAGGTTAAGTAAAGACCACATAGCCACGAGGCTCCAGACTCCACGCACTCCTTCCCTTTCATGAGCCCCAGGTGGGGGAATCACATGCAAGCCGTGGGTCTAGAAGAGAAGGGCCCTCATGCTGGCAGGTAGAAAAACATACTCGGAGTTATTTCAGCATTAATCTTTCACAGTAGAATGGCCTTTGCGCATGCCAAGTATGAGTCGACATGTGAACATTATTTCTCTGCCTTTCATTAAGCACTAATTCAGAAAATGAAAAGTCCCCTAAAAGTGAAAAACATTTGCAATATATCTTGATCAATCTGGAAGATTTTAGAAATTTACTTTGATCATCTCCATATCCTGATTATTAAAAGCATGAATGTTTTTCAATTATCAGTCACTTTTGTTTCGCCAGTTTTGTTTGACCCCACAAAATGGTGGGTGATTTATATAGTTTTGGAAATTTTTTTGAAAAGGTTTTCATTTTGAGAGTTTTTAAATATCAGTCAAATGGCTTATTTTTTATTTTTTTACTGTCCCCCTCCCATTTTTTCCCTAATTTATAAGCTGGCTTTCACTTTCAGAGTTTTTTAATGAGTCAACTGGCAGTTTTTTTTTACTGTCCCCCTCCCAAATTCTGTACTTCCACTTTCCACAATACCTCACATTCCAAATATTTGAGTGCTTTCGTTTCTTTTACTCCACTAAATTAAAATGGTGGTCAGATTTTATAATGCAATTTATAAAAATATGCACAGGATACATTTCACTCCTAAATCAAAGAACTATTATGAACATTATCCTTTTTTTTTTTTTTTTTTTTTTTTTTTTTGCATCACATCAAAACTCATATGTTAGCTGGGATGATTTTTTAAACAGTATTGAACATTAACAAACATTGGAAAATGTTACAATTTTTACTCCATTTAAAATAAAATAAAATAAAATAAAATAAAAGATTATTAAATTAAAAAAGTAAAGCATAAAAAGAATCATGATAAACATAAATTTAGTCAAGTGTGTCCAAACATTTGACTAGACAAAGGCTTGATCGTCATGATATTTATAGGTATAAGCAATGGAAAAATTACAGTAATTATGCACATCGATGCCTGAACATTATTACCTGTAGATAATATAACATGCGCAGCATTCTGGGGAAACTTAATTCGCTTGTGAACTTGGGGGGAAAAAAAGCAGTTTGCTGTTTAGCTTGATTTCACTGATCTATAAACGTGTTCATTTGTTGACAATATCAAGCTGATGCACTGGCGATTTCTTCAAAGCAGTGGAGCTCCAGGAGGGCCAGTTCCTTTAACAATACTCACTCTGTGTGTATCTGAATAGAGTCTAAAAGCCAAGAGCGCATCAATGTCCTTTCATCCGCATCTCCACTCCGTCCCAATGGAGACGCATACAACTCTGATGGATATGCGCTTTGAACGCACAGATGCTATTGCTGAAAGAAAAACAAGTAATGTCCCATTTGGGCTTCCGTTGACTTTTTGGTGTATAAAAAGGAAACAAGTATTTAAGTTAAGAAAGCCAGATGGTCAAAAGGGCAAATGTCTGCGGAGAACAAAAGGAACAGAAATGTCATCCTCTAACAGATCACCAATTACGCAGCAACTTAGAGAACAACATACTCAAGCCCTGAAGAGATAATGATGCCTTAAAGCTGCACCAGACATTTAAAACCAGCAATTAAAAACAAGTTCAATGACGAGGAAGATGCTGTTTGTTGGAGTGGAGAAAAAAGAGACTATAAAAATAAAGAAAGTCTGTTTGGATATATGAAATTACATATAAAAAGTTACAGCAAATGTCTAGTGTGCTTCTGGCAAACATCCCGAGCAGTAAAACGGGTCAGTCTTTCTCTCTCTAGAAGGACCCACTTCAGCTCAGGTGACACACTTATTTGGCCTTGTGTTCTTGATTCAGTCCCAAGGTGGCCATTTCACTAAGCACCTAGGAACACAGCCATTGCAATTTACCCCTAAACTACCTCCAGATGGACGTCACCACGCAACACGCTCTGCCTCACATGAAAGAAAGCATTTTTCTGTCTGGAAAATGCTACAAAAAAGATGAATGCAAATAATAAATAATACTGGTTACTGCATACATAATGTGTGGCTGCATTAAGAGTCGCCACTGTTTGAGCAAAGCAGAGATCAGATGAGAGACGATTCGAGACTAAATGAGATGACAGGATACGATAGGAGAAATGAGAACCTGGATGAGTTCCACTAACGGGGGCAATTTACTTCCTATGTGCGCACACCACACACACGGTTCAGCTTTAATGTTTCCAGTCATTAGTAAACATGGGCAGTACTACAGCTTTGAAGGTCTGCCAGCATTTCTCACACAATGACCTTACAGAACAACTGAGTTTGTTGGCACAAGTACATTTAAGATTTATCAAAAGTGACAGTAAAGATTTCTATTTCAAATAAATGCTGTTTTGAACTTTCTATTCATCAAACATATTTCTATTCATCAAAATATTAAGCAGCACAACAGTATAATAGAATGATTTCTGAAGGATCATGTGACATTGAAGTCTGGAGTAATGATGCTGAAAATTCTGCTTTGCCATCACAGGAATAAATGACATTTTAAAATATATTAAAATAGAAAACAGTTATTTTAAATTGTAATAATATTTAAAAATGTCACTGTTTTTACTGTATTTTTGATCAAATAAATTCAGTTTTGGGAAGCATGAGAGACTTCTTTCAAAAACGTTAAAAAATCTTAAACCCCAAACTGT
Source organism: Megalobrama amblycephala (assembly GCF_018812025.1). Taxonomy (NCBI): domain Eukaryota; kingdom Metazoa; phylum Chordata; class Actinopteri; order Cypriniformes; family Xenocyprididae; genus Megalobrama; species Megalobrama amblycephala. The sequence goes on from NC_063054.1 coordinate 24,098,935, forward strand.
TTCAAAGGTAGTGTACATTTTCATATTTTAAGCATGAGACTTGAGATAAAAAGTTTTTGTGCCTAAACGTATACTAGTATATCTTTTTTTCTCTGTATCTGAGTTTTTTTCACACCAGAGGACCATCTGAGACAAAACTGGGCCACTGAAGCCACCTAGCAGAACATACTCACATATTGTATACACACTTTAAGGCCCGGTTTCACAGACAGGGCTTAGATTAAGGCAGGATTAGGCCTAAATTCAATTAGGACATTTAAATAGATTTTATAAATGTGCCTTAGAAAAAAAAAAAAAAAAAACATCACTGGTGTGCATTTAGTCAAAACAATATCACTGACATATTTTAAGATATGTCAGTGCAAGTTGCTTCCAGTTAAAACAGCTCAAACATGCATTTCAGTCTAGGACTAGCTTAATCCTTGTCTGTGAAACCAGGGGAATGTGTTGAAAGGAAACCAGCTTGTAAAATTTCAGTCACACCAGGTGAGAAAGTCCTACCCCCCTCCTTGTCCTTGTGAGCATGGCCATTCCTCTAACACACACTTTATAAAATCACTTCACATGCTCCAAACATATGGGACAACTCTGCAATATCCAATTATCTTCCAGCATCCAGTTGTAATGCAAATGTGTTGGTGTTGGTGAAATCATGTGTCTGACGTTGAGTGTGTGTGTGGGCGTGCACATCCATGCAGACTGCGGGGGAATTCCCAAGTACGTCACAGATTATAATAATTAAATTCAAAAGGAAAGATCAAAAATGAAACTTCAATAGCATACCATCTGAAGGCTCATTCCTGACTAAGGGCCCAGCTATTACAGACACATAAATTAAGCAAACAGATATGTTTAGTGTGAGATAGATCACAAGCCACAGTAATCCTAAACTATAAAAAAAGATATGTGGTTAACCAGGCCTCCAGGAGGAGAGGAGATCTTAAGAAGAGGTTATGTTCTATATGGTGAAGGTCTGATTATATTTATTGTAGTCTCTCATTAGCTAAGATAGGTTCAACTCCTATCATAACAGAACTGCTACTGTCATGTGTCTTCCTTTAAGATTACAAAAATGGTTATATTAAAATGGTTAATGGGGAAAGATATTTGTTAATTATTGATAGAAATGTAGTGTGATATGGATTTAATAGGGGTGTGACGAGATCTCGTGGCACGAGATCTCGCGAGACTAAACTGTGACGAGATTTCTCGTCGAGGCGAAAAGTAGTCTCGTGATGTTGCCATGACAGAGTGTTAGGATGATTAGGAAAGAATATGCCACCGCTACGTTTACATTATGCCTCCACTGTCGTTTTGCTTTGTATTTAAATAAAAAAAAACATTTAATTCAGTTGGATAACGGTCGCCGCCGCTCCATATTTACAGAGTACACGCGACCGTTTAAAAGTGAAAGTAAACGCGCGCGCGCATTCAAACGTGATTTCAATACCCCGCATTTTGAAAGCGGCTCACTGATGAATACAGATATCTCTCAGTATGAAAGCTATTTTAGGCTGGGCAGTGTAGTTGTAACCATCTCTCAGCTCTGTATCAAAGAAAAATTTGGTCTTATTTGATCTTTGAATATTGAGAGAGTGCGATTATGGTTGCACTTATTGTAAAGTGTTACCATAAAAATAAATAACAGTTGTATTTACTAGTACAAACAATAAGGTTTCATTTGTTAACATTAGTTAATGCACTGTGAGCTATCATGAACTAACAATGAATGACTATTTTTATCAACAAAGATTAATAAATACTGTAGCAAATATATTGCTTGTTGTTAGTTGATGTTGGTTAATACATTAATGTTAATAAATGAGACCTTATTGTATAGTGTTACCATTTTTATTTATACTGTTTTTATTTCTGTGATCAGATTGTGGAGAGGAGTTCAGTTAGGAGGTCAAAAGCTGTAGAAGCTCATAATTCATGTACAGTAAGATCTGAAGAGAAGCCAGTCAGTTGAGTTAGTGGCAAAACCTTTTACATTACTTGAGTATTGTTGTCTTTTACTGCATATGATAATTCAGTCTCAGAAAGTAGAACTGAAATGACATTCATTACAAAATGATTAGTTAAAACATTTCAAATACACCTGCAGAATATTTTTTCTAGTCATGTATTTCGCCATCTTGTCTCGTCTCGTGAACTCAATCTCGAGTCTCGTCTCGTCTCGTGAGATACTGGTCTCGTCACACCCCTAGGATTTAATATTATTTAAAGTGAGCTAGCAACATTTTTAATCTATAAAGCAATTAAAAACTGTCCATTAGTATTCCCAATCATTTTAAAGTCTTTGGTCATCTTTATTCTTGGAACCACATACATTTTTGAGTCAATAACCTGCGCTGCAAAATTAGATTTTTTTAAACTAATGACTATTATTGGCACTAGTAAATACTATATATAATATACTATATTATATATATATATATATATATATATATATATATATATCCCTTGTGCGGTCTTCGTTTAAGGGACTTTTATTTTAAATTTTATTCTGTTTATTAATGTTTTTACTCAACATTTGTGCAGTTTTTGGAGGATTTGTGATATCTTTTAAATTTATATTTATATAGCCCTGCAGCCATCTACTGTTAAAAGTGATAGTTTTTTTTTTTTATTTTAAAACTGCATTTTTCAAAAGATGGGCAAAAATCTTACACTAAACCATGTCAAATTATCCATGTTATCCACATGAATGAAAGTTAGAAATCTGGGCCTTTTATAAAGTGAATTTTACATAAAAAGCTGTTCATGCATAAAAACCTATTTCAAAAAATATTTATTAATTTATTTATATAAATTTAAAAGATATCACGAATCCTCCAAAAACTGCACAAATGTTGAGAAAAAACATTAATAAACAGAGTAAAATTATATCATATATTATGAAATGTCACAATTTAAAATAACTTTTCTATTTGCATATATTTTAAAGACTAATTTAGTCAAGTGATGGCAAAGCAAAGTCTTCAGTGTCACATTACAATTATATTCAAATAAAATGGAAATTTTTGTACATGGTTCAGATGACATTACAAATACTATAATAAAACCATATTTCGGTTCACTGGAAGGAAATGTGAAATCAGCATTCAGGAATTTAGGTGTTGTTTTTGTTAAAAAAAAGTAGTTCAGAACTATTTCTCAACTATGAGTTCAACATTCAAGATTTGAAAAGGATCATAAAATTTTTATTTCATCACGTCTTGATTACTGTAACGCGATGGCACCTGTCTCAGCTAATCTTGTTTGTATAAGTTGGCTTTTACTTAGCCTATGTTGTTAATGTGTTGGTCTGTTATTGAGTTATCTTGTTTTATCCATTGTGAACTGAACTTACAATATTAACTGAACCATGCTAACCTGCCAAATCTTGACCCCTTCTCAGTAGAAATATTCATAGATTAATCTCATTACACCAGGCACAAGATGAGTTAACAGAGAAAGTGGCCTGGACTGAATTAACTAGCAAGAAAAAGTCCCAGTTAATGTTCCAGATTAATATGTGTCTGGGAAACTGGCCATTTATGTTTTATGAATAACAGATATAAGCCATAATTCTGTCACAATCCTTAGTCGACTGATGTAATTCTTCAAGCAATGCCAATTTTTCAAGTGATTGTCTTTAGTTTCAGCATTTTTTTTTCCAAATCAAAGATTAGAGCATTTAGCAATGCAACTGACTAAAAAAAAACAAGCATGACTAATCAATTCCTGAACATTCTGCTCACATTGTCTGAGCTAATTTCCAAACATACAGCCAGACTCCTGCACCCGCTCTCACAAACATATTACAATGTGCAACAAATTCATTCCCAAGGGGAATTAAATTCCCAAAGTCAAGTCACTCCATGGTCATGCTGCAATTTTCTATGTAAACTGTGCATGTAAGTACAACTTCTGTTTGAATAGGTAAATTACTAGTTTATTGTATGTAGCTCTGTTGCAGTACACTAAACTACAGTAAGCCCTTCATATCACTATGCAGATGTTTATGTTTGAACCTGTGCTCACTTCACTAAGTACAGCTGCATCCCTATCGGAAACAGCACAGACATGACTGAAACACAAGAGAAAGACAGCAAGAAAAAAAAAGTGTTGATGCACAAGATCAACAAAGAGCATGTGAATGTGCTTAATGGGACTGAGTTTCTGTGCCTAATTGGGTGTTTCTTTAACTACGAAGGGTGGGAACGAAGCTCAAGGGGTTAATTTGACCACAAACAGTAGATATACACACATTTATTTTTTGTCCTTTTTTTTTGCCCAGAATGAACAAGTGACATTTCCACCACACTGCAAATGCAGTATTTTAAAACTCTGAATAAATAGTGACCATTGCTAACACTGTCTACACTGGATGTGGCGCAATGCAAAACTGATGCTCCGTTCTATTTATGACATACTCCATGCACTTGCGCAACTTCTGACACGGACAAATTGATTTGCAGCGGTGGATTTGACGTGTCCAGTGGATTTGACGTGTCCAGTATGGACATGACAATGGTCATGTCTGGTGTAGACATTACAATTTTATGTATTCTAAATACAATTAAATAATATTACACTTTTTACAACTTGAATGGAAATGACAATGTGTGATATTATCTCAAGCATGCTCTTCACTGACATTTTTGTATCCTCAATAACCAAGTGCACTAACCTTATTATATTATATATATAAAAAAATTATATTAGGGGCAAAATTGATGGTTGTGGTGAAAATTACACCACAAAAGATGGAAAGTCTGAAATTTATGAATTTTTTTTACCCAATATATTGAACAGATTTATTTCACTTTTTATTTGTTTAGATTATCATAACTTGAAAAATGTAAAAATGAATATTTTTGTCATGGAGTCATATTTTAGTGAATTTTCCAAGACTTTTATGTACTGTAATCTTCATATAACAAAAATTTGAAACGTGTTAGTTTTTATAAAGCAAGGAACATAAAAGTGCCTGTAGTTTAAGAAATATCTGATTAATAAAATGTCAGAAAATAATAAAGAAGGAACTCCGAACAAGAATTAGAAGAAGAGGAGGAATTTAGAAAGAGCCTCTGACCAAATATCTCTCGTCATCTTTCATCTGGGGTGTGCGGATCAAGTGATTCTGCTCTCCTCTCCAGTCCCCAAAGCGACGAAAAAAGTAATTGGAGAGGAAACGGTTAATGGGATCCCTGATGATGTTTATGTAGACAGGCTGTTCTATCCTAAACCTGAAAAAGAAAGAGACAAAGAGAATAATAATTTAATGGCAACAGTTTTTATCTTAGTCCTGATCAGATACATTCAGATAAATAATTCCTGATTTGCTTACCTTGTGAAATTGAGATAGTGAACATGTCTGGTGTACAGAAAAGGCTGTGGAATAGTGCTAATGTTTCTCATCAAATCCACCTGGCAAAAAATCAACACAAATAAACAGATCAAAATGCATGTTACATAACCATTCATGAGACTCTTTTCATCCAGCAACACTGAAAATTATGATAAAACAAAATAGTAATGGGGTGCAACATGTTACAATCGCAGATCCCGCAACAACAAAAATAATTCAACCACCAGAAGCATTGGCAGCACGAAATGTAATTATATATCTTTCCTGTCAAACAAATAAATAAAACACTCACAAACTAATGAATCACAGGGTATATACCAAAATCAGCCATAATTAATTGAAGTGGCTGTCATCAGTGGCTATAAAACAATAATTCTTCAGCCACAGCGATGGATCTAATTCAAAAAATAAACCATAAACGTAAAACATTGCAAACAGGCCTCTGAGCTTCAGAATCACACACACAGACAGACCAAGGAAGCATTCCTCGCGTGGATGGTGCGTGGTGCAGTGGAAAGAAGCTGACTTCTCATTACCTTAATGTTTCCTAATGAGGGCCAGCTGGGGACCCAGTCAGCTCTGATAGAGCCCATGTGTCCCTAAATGCATGTTACGGTCTCTACAAACATACATACACAGGCATAAGGAGACTTAACAATCCCTATAACGGATCACCATATGAGGAGCAGGATGGCGTAATGTTGTTCTGGTGTGCCAGGACGGTATGTGTAGAGTGCTGCTTTTTGTAGCACTCAACAATAAGTTCCAGAAGTTTCCGTCCTTGGAAAAGACCACCCTCAGAATTGAGATTTCATACCGAAATTTAAACCTATTTATGTCCCTCCCTCTCTTGCCCCACATCTCCGTCAAACAGCTTACCACACTGTAACAAGTGCACTGCTTAAGCTTTGATCTTTTATCAAACGCTGTGTTAAAGCCAAAACACACATTCTGTAACAACCTGAGGTAGTGACATCATCTTAATGAGATTTCCTGTGCTGTAAATGCTTATATGGGCACAGACATGGCCATACAATGTACGAGGTGTTGGCAGGGCCACATCAGAAGTAACACCTCAGGTTGTGTGACACTGGGTAAGCTGTCTGTGGTTTAGTGTTTTGAGGCTAATTAAAAATGTACAGGTCTTATTATAATTGCACGACAGAATAAACAAGAGTGTGACCTGATGCTTTATTTTGCTTACTAATACACTGTTTAGGCAATATAGCAATTTTGGTTTATTTAAAAAATAATAATAATAATAGTTTATTTAGTGTTTTGTGCTGCAACTTGTCAAATGCCAGAATGGCAACTGGAATAGTCATATGAACCACTTTTATGATGGAATTTTCATATTTGTCTGACAGACTTTTCTGTGTGCATTTGAAATTCCCCTTTAATGACAAAACCTTGTTCTACACAATCATATAATGATGTGAACATTATGATTGTTTAATAGAGAGGAGGTTCATTCATTTGTCTCATTGAAAGGTCTGTTAAAAACAGATTGAACATTCCCTCTATACACACAAATAAACTTTCTTCTCTAAATGAGAGTTTTATGACCCTTATCCCGCAGAGAAATTTGCATTTGTTTAAGAGTCTCTGCAGATGCTCCAATGCCACTAACAGGCAATCAGTCACAATCACAACTGTCAGCCAGAGAAAACAAGGACTGGAAATAAACTTAACGCACACAAAGAACGTTACGCTAACTAATTAAGGACGAAGCCGAGGGGTTAATTCTCCAAGCGAGGTCAATAGTTTATCAGATTATTAAACTTTAAAGGTGCCCTAGAACCAGTTTTAACAAGATGTAATATAAGTCTAAGGTGTCCCCTGAATGTGTCTGTGAAGTTTCAGCTCAAAATACCCCATGGATTTTTTTTAATTAATTTTTTTAACTATTTTGAGCCATAATTACATATGCACCGATTCAGTGCGCGGACCCTTTAAATCTCGCGCTCCCCCGTCCCCGAGCTCTCGACTGCCTTAACCAGCATAAACAAAGTTCATACAGCTAATATAACCCTCAAAATGGATCTTTACAAAGTGTTCGTCATTCATGCTGCATGCATGCATCGATTCCTGTGAGTATAGTATTTATTTGGAGGTTTACATTTGATTCTGAATGAGTTTGAGGCTGTGCTCTGTGGCTAACGGGCTAAAGTTAACATTACACACTGTTGGAGAGATTTATAAATAATGAAGTTGTGTTTATGAATTATACAGTCTGCAAGTGTTTAATAATGAAAATAGCGATGGCTCTTGTCTCCGTGAATACAGCAAGAAACGATGGTAACTTTAACAACATTTAACAGTACATTTGCAACATGCTAACGAAACATTTAGAAAGACAATTTACAAATATCACTAAAAATATCATGTTATCATGGATCATGTCAGTTATTATTGTTCCATCTGCCATTTTTCGCTGTTGTCCTTGCTTGCTTACCTAGTCTGATGATTCAGCTGTGCACATCCAGACGTTCTGCCCTTGTCTAATGCCTTGAACATGGGCTGGCATATGCAAATATTGGGGGCGTACATATTAATGATCCCGACTGTTACGTAACAGTCTGTGTTATGTTGAGATTCGCCTGTTTTTCGGAGGTCTTTTAAACAAATGAGATTTACATAAGAAGGAGGAAACAATGGAGTTTGAGACTCACTGTATGTCATTTCCATGTACTGAACTCTTGTTATTCATCTATGCCGAGGTAAATTCAATTTTTCATTCGATGGCACCTTTAATTGTGTTTAAATGATACACATCAAAACTAGACATTAAACCCTTTTATATTGAGTTATTTAATCCATTTTTTACCTAATCAGTGAAAAGTACGGACCCACCCTCTCATTCATTCTTATTATAAAATAATTTCCACATTTTAGAATACAATTAATGTCATGAAAGCAATAAAATAGCACAAATATAAATATGGACGTTATGAAGTGACCAAAAGTATTAATCAAATCAATCTTATATTTTAGCTTCTTCAAATTTATAAATATAAATACATTTATTTACACAGCAAATACTGTTCAAATGAGCTTAAATGGATTATTTTAAAAATATTTATGTAAGGTGACTGAGTGCGGTCCCACTGGTTAAACTTTTCATATGACACCATCACACCTTCTTGTTTGCTCCTGCAGTAGTTTCACCAATAAGGTATGGACATTTGTTTATTTAAGATTTTCAAATAAGTAATCTCAGTCTCAAACAGAAAGCAAAAGAAGATATTTTGAAGACCGGTGGGGTTCAGATAACTTTCATTGTATGGACGAATACTGTTTGTCTCCAAATAAATGAGAGATGCTCAGGCTGTTCAAGGACATCTAAAACTATGAGCACAATTTGCATATTCATATTTGGGTTTTCATATTTGCTTATTTTGTTTTGGGTTTTGTCATTCCATGCTGAAATCTTCTGAAAATCTGAAAATTTTATGCTGTAAGAAAACATTCGAAGAATATCTGATAACACACCGAGAATCACTTTCATTTGCTCTTTTCCGCTCTCTCTCATCTTTCTGAACACACACCAGCATTTAGGACAGTTAGTCTTTCTGATGGCAAAGAAACCTGTATGTGTTCTGAGCTTACTCCTGTAAACACACACATTTAATATTAGCTTTGAGTATTTACCGTACATCTAACCAGTTTACACTCTAAAACTTATGAATAATGTATCACTCACAAAATCATTTTATTCTGGGGTTCTGGAAGGTCCCATGCTATCCAGAAAGAATTATGAGTGTACTCTGGGATATAGACAGAATTTCCAGTCAAAAAGTCTTCAATTTCATGTTAGTCACTTTTATTTCCCTCTCACACTCAACAAACGTATATGAGTGTTATTTAATCAGCTTATTTATTTTAGCTTTTCATAGAATGAGTTTAGCTGTGTGGAGGTGTGGCGGCTTGACTCTACCCAAACGGGATGACAGAATATTTTCTTTTCCTCTCCGCAAAGGAAGAAAGTGTGTGTTTTTCTCCACAATGAGTGCCATTCGGATGTGTTTCATTGCTGCTGGCATTCAGTGAGCATTTCCCTTGGCAAACACCTTTATTTAATCACATCAGCAAGTTTTCATCACAGTATGCTTTTTATCTTAGCATGCTATACAACTTTTCAGAGGCATTAGTTGCCTCAGTCATACACTCACCCATCCACTGACCTGCTCATGCTTTGTGAGTCTGGTTTTGTTATGGATGTCAGAGGACACCAGGTTAAACTGGTGCTTTTCTGCCAAAATCCTCAGCAGCAGGACAACTGTCCGACTTCCACACTTGCCAACCCTGTTGTAAATCACCTGACTTGGGAATGGCAGCTCCTAGAGATACAGACATTGAAATACATAGTTATTAGGAGAAAGAGGAAGAAGAAATTCTGAAATTCTGGCCAATTCTGACAGATATAATACATTTTATTTGTGACCAATAACTGTTAAATGATAAATCTTTACTAAAAGTCTAATCTATAAAGAGAACATTAGAAAATGAAAACAAGAATAAATTGTTTGTTTGCTAAAAGTGAATTTAGGCATCACATTACAGAATGTATAGAATGTACAGTAAGATATAAAAAGAAAAATAAATATATGAAGGAAAAATAATAATTTTGAAATATGCTATAGAATTATACGTTTTAATATTTGACGTTGTCTATTGTTATGCCTTTAAGTCAAGTGCTACATTATGGCAGAAAGAAAGAAAGAAAGAAAGAAAGAAAGAAAGAAAGAAAGAAAGAAAGAAAGAAACTGACATTTTGATGCTTCAAAAAGTTCATAAAGAGAATCCATATGAATTGAGCGGTTTATTCCAAATTTTCTGAAGAGACTCGATTGCTTTATATGATGCTTTTATCCACATAAACATTGATCAGACAATTAATATAAGGGCTACCTGTTTCCATTAAAAATATATAAACATCCTAAAATTGCAAAAATTTGATTTGTTTGAAGCAATTACAAAAACTATTTGGCCAGTGGAAAAGATGAGAATAACTCTTCTCTGAAAATGTTCACTGAAATGTATTTTATACAGTTTTGATTTATTTATTTATTCTAAAACAGGGCAAGGATAATGAATTATTATTTTAGCAATGTAACGTCCTGTACCTTTAAACGTGGTATCGTGGATGGGAATATGCATGGAAATAATGCGGATGAGGATATGCATGGTAAAACTAGGTGTTGTAAGCTCCATATATGGTTATTTGTGGGAGGAGACAGGGTGGAGATGTATGAACACACAATCTTCCTGAGACTGGGTTGAATTAAGGTAATTTTGCACAGGTTCTGGCATATGCATGGTTTTATAAATATGAATCTGCACACTTTTAGGATGAAATCTACAGAAAGTTTTATACACGAGGCCCCATATCTTTATTCACTACTCCACACCACCATAAGAATGGGTCTTTAAGAAACAGTCAGAGGAAATGTTTAAATTCCTGGATGATCATCCAGTGTGGAAAGAAGAATGGAATTCCCTGCAGGCCAGCATCCTAGATGAAACTGGGTTTGGAAGACTGCTCTGTCCCCTCAGCGTATGTAATATGAGAAATGCTCCTTAGAACCAACATTTGTGTCTAAAGCAGTCTATGCAATTATGTTTGAATGCGTGACATGTTTTTTAACTTCACTACAGCAGTCACGCTCACTTTTATTCAGGTCTGTAAACACACTGCCTTGTTACTACCTAAACAAGACCCCCTGCTGTCGGACCCCCTCAAGCCTTTTATTATTCTGTCTCTCTCAGTCTCACACTCCATAGTGTGGAACTGTGCTCTCTCCCAAAACAACAAATATGTTCAAGTTCACATAGAATGCCCTCTTTTCACCTCGCACACACATAAGAGGCCTTGTCTGAGCCCAGCTGCCTTGCCATTTCTCCCCCATCCTGTTTTCCTTCACTCAATCTCCATTTCTCTCCCTCTCTCGACATTTACTGTCTCACTCTTCTTAGATAATCACGCTTCTATATATGTCCTTCCTACTCTAATGCTAAATAAATGCGATTTTTAGATTGTTCTGTTTCAGAAGCCTTTTATAGATGCACTATGTTTACACTACAGTTCAAAAGTTTGGGTCAATAATATATATATTTATTATTTTAAGAAATTAATACTTTTATTAAGCAAGGATGCATTAAATTGATCAAAAGTAAGAGTAAAGACAATTACATTGTTAAAAATGTTCTATTTCAAATAATTGCTATTCTTTTTAACCCTGACAAAAAAATGTTTAGCACAAAAAGTATTAAGCAGCACAACTGTTTTCAACATTTATAGTAATGACAAATGTTCTTGAGCAGCAAATCAGCATATTAGAATGATTTCTGAAGGATCATGTGACACTGAAAACTGGTGTAATCAATGACTGCTGAAAATTCAGCTTTTGCCATCACAGGATACATTACATTTTAACTATATTTTTGCTCAATGCAGTCTTGGTGAGCAGAAGAGACATCTTTCAAGTACGTTAAAAAAATCTTACTGACCCCAAACTTCTGAACAGTAGTGTAGATTAATGCATTTAGCAGAACTGTTAACCCAAAACAATTCCAATGTACTTGAGTTTGCATTTTAACAGTACAAAATCAGTACAGGCACAGGATTCAAAGCCATGACCTTAATGTTGCTAGTGCCATACTTGATCAGTGGAGTTGCAGATGCTGGTAGTGGCCTGTACAGTGATGAGACTGGAGCTAACATACTTTGCTGTTGCATTTTTGTAGTACTGTGTGTTTGTTGAGTTCTTGTCAAATCTGTAAACGTCTGTTCAGAGTTTGTATGTTTTCCACAGCTGTGAGATGTTAAAACTGGTTGTTATCATTGCTGGCTTGGGGTCTTTTAGTAACTGTGGGGGTTTCAGCTACCAAAGACTTTCCCAAACTAGACATATCCACCTAAAACATTATGACCTAGGAAAATAGTGAAGATTTATAAATAGATCTTTTTATAGTAAACTGAAGCAGTCCTGGTTGAAAGAGGATGATTTATACACATGCACACATTGAAACTTTGATTACATTACTTTCATATTCAGGAGTACAGTTCTGCCAAGGAAATCAGGCTAAAACAAACATAGGTTGTCTCTTATGAAATCAAATCAAGCTTGAACACTATAATTAAATATGTCTGTTTGAGTCTCTTTCTATTTCAATCTCTGTCTTTGGACAGCTGCTGATGCACACAGTCTCATCTTTGTCCATCTTTTTGGCTCAGGGTCAAAGATGAGCATTCCAGTGAAGAAACTCTTTTGTCTTCTCTTTCTTATAATCCTTATTTTCTTCCACTTTTCCTTGCAAATATCTCATATATCTTGTAGACTTCTTATGCAGGATTTTAGATAATATAATATGATTATTCAATATTAAATAAAAATATAACTAGTTCAAATCTGCTATTACTTGAACTCTGGATTGTATAGAGAATATACTATAAAATTAGGGCTGTCAAAATAGAGTGCCCCAGGGATGACGCGTTTTTGTAGGCCAACCCAGAAGTTAGCGGCGCACGGGTTCCCTCGGTTGAAAGCCTATGCATTTTTCCCATAGACTTTTGGAAAATCGCAGAAAATAAGCTCTATGTTTAACAAAGGGTTATGACACTTATACGTTTTGTCTATCAAGATAATCTTTACAAGTGAACACAACATTTATAGATTTTGAAGTCTAAATAAAGTCGTCAGATATAAAAGGCTAACAGTAGATGCAGCAGCTGATTATGATATGCGCTGTGTATGAATACTTATCCACTTTTTCATGAGAAATGCTGTCCAAATGTCCCGTTTTTAATGATGACGTCTAAAGTCCCCGTCAAAGGAAGTAGTCCCTTTCAGCAATTTGTTAGCAACCGCCGATTTTAAGACCCAGTAAAATTTATAACTGGTGTGTTTTATGTCATAGATCAAAACGTGAAAGTATTTCGAGGCTTTGTTAACCACAGACCTTATTTCTAGCGATTTAGCAAAAACCCATTCAAAAAACCCATAGACTTTACGGCGTTGGAACCGGAAGTCCAATAATGCTAACTCGCTTCCGGGTTTTGCCTACAAAAATGCGTCATCCCTGAGGCACTCTATAACGCGTTAATTTCAATTAATTAATCTGAAGAAAAAAATAACGCGTTAAAAAAAATAACACAGATTAATCCATTCCGTATTGACCTTTGAACCTGGAGCCGTTCTAGCCACCATTCGACTGTAAAATGAAGGAGGGAGACGACTGCTGCGCTGACGGACAGAACGAGCAGAGAGCTCCTCCCTCATATGCGCGAGCTCTCTCTGTCTTCAAAGTAAGCACTGTCTTTGCACTCTCTCTACCTCACACATAATAATCTAAATCAACTGACACAATGCTAAAAGTTCGTAAGACCGAATCCATGTTTCACGAGGCGCATTCGGAGGATGTTTTTCCTGAATAACCGCTGGGTGTGAATAGTGCTCAAAAGAACGTCACCATCTTCTCTGACAGGCGCTCTGCACGTGCAGCTGACATAAACCACACTTTCAGTAAACAAAAAGAAAATCCTATCCAGTGGTGAAGTGTTTTCCGTGTTGACAAATCTTTTGCGATATCCTAATAACAGTCGCGATTCGCATGCAACGCGTCAACGTCCGCTAATGTCCAATTCGCGACCTAATGACTCATTTGAACAGATTCATTTTAATGAATCATGACAACAACTGATCTGTCCACACGGTCTATAATGAATCATTTACTCAAACAACTCTGAAATGAGAACATAAGTGTGCTTACCCCATTTAGCAAGAGTGGTTAGTAAAATTAGCCTTAATAATCCACAATATTTTCAGGTTATTTAAATGACAATGTGTAGTAAATTAGGCCTACCTATAAAATCAGTTAATTTAGACTGGAGTGAAGTGAAACCAGAACAAAGCAAGTTGTTGTTAGCTAGGTGCATTCAATTGTATATGGTAGAAAATTATATTATTAGTTAATATAACTTCTAAATGCTACTTTTTAATACTTTTCAGGTTTAGCAAAAAAGCATCTTCTCTTACAAAGCTATAAAATAACTTTTTTTTTTTTGCAAAGAGGGCAAGAAAGAATTACAGTGAGAGTGACGGGTACTTTATTGTCAGTATCGGGCTCACAGATCACGTGGGTAGGACACTTTTTACTGTTTGTGTGGATGACCATGTCTGTCACCACCAAAGACCATTTTTGACCCAGGAAAAATCCTGCATTGATTCATTTGAATTGAAATATTTAATACTTTCACAGCAAAAATTATGTATGCGATTAATTTCGATTAATTAATCAATCACAGAGTATGTAATTAATTAGATTAAAATTTTTAATCGATTGACAGCCCTATATAAAATATAACATGTACTACAAAACTTTCGCTTTGATATTGTTAAACACCCTCACAATTTGCTATGGGATGATTATCAGAATGTTTTAACAAATGTTTTACAGCACTGCTCCAAGGAGGCAGGTTATTTCATAAACTGTTAATAAAGACTTAATTGACTGTGGCATTGAGGCCTCTCCAGTGTATATTCAATACAAGACATGCCAATACTTATCACAGAACAATCCCTCTCTAGTTAGAAACAATAAAAAGTTCACATTTGTACAGGGTCATCGCTAAAATTCACAAGAGTACTTTTATGGGTGGACCCCCTCTCCTGTTCTCTTCTGGACTCTTTTGTCATATGCGAGTGCGCTCACACACAGTTCTCGGTACTATCAATGAATCATTCCAGCATTCCAAAGTCTCTGAATCATTTGAACCTATTTCATAGCAGAGACACAAAAACCAAAGAGAAAACCAAAAAGGAAAATAGCAGCGCAGAGAAATGAGAGTCACACTCTAGAGTTTTTTTTTGACCACAAAACACTGATTATAACACTGATTACAATCCCAGTTATAAGTCATTTGAAATCTACAGGGAAATCAATCCAAGTTCACTTATTCTCGCACGTGTAACAAGTGCTTTGGGACTCTCATCTTAAAACAACTGTGTCCTATAACACTTATAATGACTTCTTTTTCAACAAGTCTCTATAAAAACCATAGACAGACCACAGTGATGGCTTCAACCCTACTATTATGAAACAGACCCATCGTTCATCCTCTGAGCAAACCCAGCTGAAACTTTCACTGGGCTTAACCTCTTTTGCAGAGTGCGTGTAATGACACTTCTCTTAAATCAAGCTTGTTCTTTCCACTCGTTCTATTTCACTCGCTCACTCACTCTCTTTCTAATCTGTGTCAATGATCAGGGCTGTCCTCTCTGTAGGAAGTGCTGATAAGATTAGTTGTCATGAGTGTGTGTGTTGAGTTAACTTTCACAACTGCTTGTTTCACCCCTTTGTTGACCCTGAAAATAAAAATGAAAAACAAAATACTTTTTGAAAGGGTGAATGAACTCCAGGGTAAGGCTTGATGCTCACATTTAATGACATTTAAATAGAATGCTATTTAAAGTTATGTGTCGCCTAGCAGCAACCTAACACATCCCGGCATAAACGCTCCCTATAAATTATTTGTTATTAAACAAATCACTATAATTTGAACAGAAAAGCAAGCATGATCTCAAAGTTCCGCTATAATCAATGAAGCTGACTGCACAATGAATCTCTTATTTAGCCTACATGTTGTCTACACTTAGTTTGTTATAAGTTTAAGGATTAGTCCACTTTTAAATAAAATTTCATGATAATTTACTCACCCCCATGTCATCCAAGATGTTCATGTCTTTCTTTCTTTAGTTGAAAAGAAATTAATGTTTTTGATGAAAACATTCCAGGATTATTCTCCTTATAGCGGACTTCAATGGGCACCAAACAGTTGAAGGTCAAAATTACAGTTTCAGTGCAGCTTCAAAGGGCTTTAATCAATACCAGACGAGGAATAAGGGTCTTATCTAACAAAACGATAGGTCTTTTTCTAAAAAAATACAACTGTATATGCTTTATAAACACAAATTATCGTCTTGCACGTGCTTCCGCTTTCCGCATTCTTCAAAAAGCTTACACTGTATGTCCTATGCCTTCTCTATGCAACTTACGGAAAAAAAAAACGAAACTGGCACTGCGTTCGTTCCACAAGTTGAATAGGGAAGGCGTAGGACATACAGCGTAAGCTTTCTTGGATGACATAGGGGTGAGTAAATTATCAGGAAAATTTTATTTAAAAGTGGACTAATCCTTTAACTTATAACGAGAGGATTTGCGAGCATGCAGAACTCAGCACTGGACAAAAACTCTGGCGTTTTGAGCGATGAGTAGATTGAAACACATCTGATTGTCATTGTATTCAAGAAATCAATAGATATTTGTGCTTGGCTACATTGCTCAACACTGCAAAACACATTGTAAATAGAAACCTTTGACGCTCTCAAGAGCGCAAACACCGAATCTGTTTCAACAATATGCTATTATTACAGAGAAAACTGATCCTAGACCAGCAGCTGTGGGCAGCTCTTCCCTCTAAAAACAATCAGAAGCAGCAGCAGTTAGTGGTTTGAGTGAGAAAATTCCACAGTAGTCTCAAGTCCGTTGCTAGAGGAAGGCTAAGCCTTGCCCATACACCTGACGCCTATGTTTGGGAACCTATGGTTCGCAAGCCACACATGGCTCAAAAACAAAAAAACGGTTGGTTTGCCAGGTTTCTCACCTTTGTGCCTGTGTGCAGCGCAGAGTGTTTATTTTTTTGACATAACGGATATATAGTTGTCCAGTCCGGCTCAAACAGCAGAGATTTGCGGAGAATGCCCGTAAATTTATAGGTGATAGAATGTGGTTATCACTCCTGTAAATAACTAAACTGTGTGTAAATGCAATCATATAAAGGAGGAGTCAAATACAGGACTCACAACCATATTCTATTGCTGTGTTAACAGAGCCGTAGTAACCTCTGATGCTCAGATACAAGCAGCTGCCTAGCTAGTTTGTGGAGATGGCGAAAAGAATGAATTTAGAGGACCGTCTAATAAATTAATTATTAGTATTACTTGGTTTGTTTCTTGAATATGCGCATTTGACAGTAATTTGAGTTGACAGCAAAAGTAGCATGAGCTGTTTTTGTTAATGAAAATTTACCTTTGTAAAAACAATTGTAACAATCTCATTTTATAGGGTAAAATCTAAATATTCTGATTGAGTTAGAACTTTAAATTGGTCTTCCACAGTACCATACATTTGTAGATCATGATAACAACAAGTAAAACCATGCATAGCACCTTAGTCATGCAAAAAGTACAGTTAGTGTTATTACACTAAATCCATGGTAAATGTTGGTGATTTGTGGGTTGAAAGGCCTTCTAAGTGGATCATTGTGGCACAATGTTTCTCCTGTTTCTCACATCAGTGTTGTTGAGAATGTCAGCATAGTTTCATCTGGCTTTGAACTATAGTTTAATCACAGAGACACTTTTATATCGGAGCACTCTGCCCTGAACTTGAACACTTCTTACTGGATCTCAGAGTGCTGTTTAGTGGTGTGATCGAGATGGTCAGCGTCTTGTGTGGCTCTGTCTTTTGAGCCGAGCTGATAAATGGTCCATGTGGTGCAGTTCAAAGGAGTAGCATTGTTTCGTTCCACTTTTGGCGCATTTACTGTTTAATGTTTCTCAAATGCAACAGAAATGTCAGCACATATCAGTTTAACAAATTGGTGTAGTGGCACCAGTGCGACCTCTAACAAAATTGTGTAAGACACAAGTAAAACACCCTTCAAAATGTACCTCTCAAACTTCCTGCTTCATTAAGAAATACATCAACACAGGAAATAAAAACACATTCCTCAAACCATTTCATGGGGTTGATAAATGTGAATTTGCGTCTGTATGCATGTGTGTGTGTGTGTGAGAACTTCCAGTCACTGTCAAGTCTTGAAATGTTTTCCTCTAGTGTGGGAAGGCCAAAATAACAGGACAATCGCAGAGAGGGATGTTTTGTACAGTACATTTTGAACTTGAGGAAAACAAGAGAGAGAAAAAGAGTTTGATAATGCAAAAAAAAAAAACACTTACCCTTGGTGTAGGAGGCCCGTGGTCGTCAACAAAAGTGGATTCTCCTGTGAAGAAAATTGAGTGTCAGAGTGAGCTGCATACATCTGTTATTTAGTAAATCATAACCTTAGAGAACAACGCAGACAAAACAAAACTTTTTTAGCACATTCGGTGAACAACTATATTTTGGAATAGAGCAGATTCAGCAATTGAGATGTATCAGCAATGAAAATCTGCATTAGAGCCAGATGAAACCCACTGTGAGAAAACGGAAGAAGTGTGTTTCCATGGGTGTTTAAGAGAGAAACAGCCTCTTAATGCAATGCCTTCTGTTGTACAGTAGTGGCTAAAAATAAGGAGACACTCTTTAACCTCCACTCCAGATGTCTTGCTGGAATCAGTGTTAAAGGCATCATTAATCCAAAACATGATATTTCATCATTTACTCATCATACAGGTTTGGACTGACACGAGGGTGAGTAAATTACGACAGAATTTTCGTTTACACATTAAGATGCATTGCTCCTTTAACTCTGTCTGTTGTGCTCTGCCTGTGTCCATCTACTGAATAAATAACTCATCCAGCAACACAGAGCTGCTATACTTCTCAGCCGTTCTTCAACTTTCTCAGTATGAGGCGGAGTAAAAGAATGAGATATTCATAGACAGAGATTGATGCGTTCTCATCCTCTGAGCAAGAAGTCGTTAATCTTGAATAGTTTCGGCACAGATATATCACAAACAAACAAAGTACAGCAAAGAGAATGTATTGTCCCAGACTGATGGTGGCAGTAATGTAACATCTTTCAGCATGTGACACTATATGCAAATAAAAGTAAATATACTCTCTTGAGACATGATTCTTGTGTTTACTGAATTATATACACTACACTACCATTCAAATGTTTAGGGTCAGTTAAACATCCCTACTCTATGTTAAAAGAAAATTTGATTTCTCAATTCATGTCCCCTTTAATAAATCTGATAGCTATCCGATCAGTAAAAATGCATGAAGTGGCCAGGTGTAAACAAGTTCAGGTTGATGAAGTTCAGAAGAACAGAATTTATTTGAAATAGAAATCTTTAATGTCTTTTTATACATCAATTTAATGTGTCAAAAAAAAGAAAAAAAAAAGATGCTTCATGAAGCATCGGAGCATTATGAATCAGCGTATCGAATCATGATTCAGATCGCGTGTCAAACTGCCAACGGCTGAAATCACGTGACTTTGGCGCTCTGAACAGCAGATTTGATACGCTGATTCATAACGCTCCGAATCTTCCTGAAGCAGTGTTTTGAAATCGGCCATCACTAAATAAGTCTTTTTTTTTTTTTTTTTTTGGCGCTCCAAAAATATTCTCGTCGCTTTATAATATTAATATGCACTGTACTCACATGAGCTGATTTAAATATGTTTTTAGTACCTTTATGGATCTTGGGAGAGGAAGTGTCATTGCTCCCTATGAAGGCCTCACAGAGCCATCGGATTTCAACAAAAATATCTTCATTTGTGTTCCGAAGATTAACGAAGGTCTTACGGGTGTGGAACGGCATGAGGGTGAGTAATAAAAGACAGAATTTTCATTTTTGGGTGAACTAACCCTTTAATCTTTAACAAATCTTTAAATGAGGTCAAAGAGATTCTATCTCCGTTTCTCTGTAATCCATCAGAAGAATTTATCAGACCTCATGTTCCTCTTTTAGTGGCTGTTGTCAGCACTGAGATCTTGTTAACAGGGTCAACTACACACACTATGTGCACACTACACTTATGTACACATATGCTGCTGACATACAAGACGTGAGGAAGTTGATTCAGTCCATTCATCCGCAGTGTATTTATTATTACAGATGAGGAACATCATATGCAATCTGTCATAATTTAAGTGAAATGCAGAAAGGAGGAATGCAGAAAGCCTATTTTTACTATAGGCTATATTTTTAAGAGTCATTATAGTAAGTGCCTTTCAAATGGATTGAAATAAAACCCAGAGAAAATAAAAAAATGTGGTGAGTTTATAAATCTTGTACCCTTCTCTTGATTAATGGAATGATTGGTTGATAGTGAAAAAAACCTATACCAAAATGTATTTAAAAATGCATTTATTTCATATCAAGTATAGTACTAATCTATTAACATATTTACTGACATATCGCTTAAGACTTACTGATATATAGTCAAACCAAAAATTATTCAGACACTAGATATAATTTTTTAATATTTTTTTACTAGTGGGTTCAGGACACTATAGTTCAGTCATGTAAGTGAGGATAGCAAAATAAAGTAAACTGTGACATATTATACCCAAAAATTCACAAGACACTTTGACTTGACCATATTTTGCTTAAATGTTATCTGACACAATTAAGATTATTATTTTTTTCTGACACAGTTTAACTCTGAGATCTTGTTATATTTTATTACCATTTTTTTAAACTACAGTGAAAAAACTGTAATAATGAATGAAATGTTAAGGTGTCTGAATACATTTTGGTTTGACTGTATATATTAGAATTAAGCTTTATTTGGAGTACTTCTTTTTTTGCACAATGCATGTTTCTTAATATTAAGCATAAAATGTGTTTTAATATCACTTTTTTTGTAAGGATAATATGGATATCACTTTATAATATCACTCTTTAAATGCAAGATATTTAAAGTGTATTTGTAGTATACTTAGTATAAAATAAATGTATTTCAAATACATTTTGGTATATTTATTTTTCACTAGGGGTATTATAGTAAATACCCTATTTTAGAATAAAAGCATCATGTAAGTTACAAGTGACAAACTCTTGAGATAATTCATGTTACATTTTCAGCATTGCAATGTTTTTAAAAATGAATAAAAGCGATTCTTCTAGTTCATGCTATAGTGCTGTAAAAATCTCAGCATGACCTTGTCCTAAAATGTACTTGTCACTACTATCAGGATTAAGCAGTTTATGGGGGGCTTGTTCAATTATCCACCGAAAGCCCAAGTGCCCTGTTTACCCCCCATGCCGGCACCCTCGGACCAGGCTTTGGTCTGCATCGCTCTTCATCTGATACTGGACCTTCATAACCCCTCAAAGCCAATTAGCACCTGCACTAACTACCCGTCCCGGCTGCAGTCGTCTGGGGTCAGATTCTCAGACTCCAGGCAAGTCATTCAGGTCGCCAGGCTTGGAAATAATTGGAGACCAAAGCAGCAAAAATGCAAAACGTAAACAGAGGACTTCTGCAATGATTAGCATGGGCCAGTTGCATGAAACAGAGAGTGGGCGAAGGCTGGAAAGAAATCAAGCAGCGATGCATTTCTGTCAACTTTGTTCCTGGGTTGTGTTGAAGCCAGTTTAAAGCTTGCTTTGTTTATAAGAGGATCATTAATAACCTATAATTAAAACACAAAAAGTCATAATGACATTGATGGAAAAAGCCACTAACTTGGCATACTCACAAACACTCAAGTCCCCAGCAGGAACATTTAAAAATAAAACCAATCGTTCACGCAAAAGTAACCTTTTTTGGCTTTCACAAAGCAAAACATTCTCCGAAATGGAATTTTCTCTACGCAGCTGGCTTGGCTTAGGAATGCTGTTGTTTGTGTCAGAATTCCATAAACGTATGCTTTCGGCATGTAATGTTTAATTAGAGTTATGAAATTGGTGACTCTTTAAAGTATGGTTTAGAGATGAGAGCCAGAAGTACTCCAGAGGCAGAACAGGAAGCCACACAGGGTCGACATCTCGGTCGTGAGGTACACAAAACACAAAAGCCGCTGGCTATTTTCATCCAGACGACATTTTCAAATCACATCCTGTAATAATCTGTGACCACAGGTAGAACATTTTCGAGACATCTGAGTACAGAAGGAGATTCTGAACATGAACATTAAAGCAAAAAACATCTGGCTCTTGCTCAACATTCTTCTGAACTCAAAAGGCTGGATTTTAGGGAACAAGCTAGCCAACTATCCAAAGCAAAGTGTCAGTCGGCCCTCAATGAAATAAATGTATATATATATATACACCTTTTTTGAGCTAAGCGTACACAAATTGTCTTACAATATGCTTCAGAATATTAAATATTCCACATCAAAATTATTTCTGTTATTTTAACAATTCTTTTTTAATGTACCATCTTCATGCCAGTTGCTTTTATAAATGCCTTTAATTGTGCTGTGGATTCTGAAAGGCTTCTTTATATTTTGCTTGCAATGAAATGGAATTTAAATTAATTCTGTTTCAATGACAAATGTTACATCAATTCAAATTTTTCAAAAGAAAAAAGACTTTTGAACTTATCAAAACTTTGATACAGCTGATGCATGCAAATGTGAGCTTGAACATGCTTCAACAATGTCAGTCATTCAAAAAAAAAAAAAAAAAAAAAAAAAAAAATAGCTAAATAACATAAACAAAAAGTTGTCATAGTGATTATTAACAGAATGCAACTGTTTCCACCCCAAATTAACTCCAGGTGATTATGTGTCAGGTGGCTTATTGGCTTCAGTCCATAACTGCCAGAACATGCTTGATCTACAACCTTACAAAAGTCTCAATTGATCCCACTGTCTTACACCTACACTGTACTCAGTGAAGTAAGCGCTTTAGAAGGTGTGTGACAGACAGGCTGACAGCACACTTATGCACTCTCACACTCCTGCTGGTGTGTAGGCAGCACTAACATAGCCGAGTCGAGAACATATGGCATATGGTTAGAGGGTCCTGAAATAATGACATCAGTCTGGTTAAACACACCCTGTTTAAATAACATCAGAGACTTATTTCTTTATTTCCGACACCATATTCAGCTGCCCCTACTGCATAAAGCAGTGTGCAGGTTTCTTACTTTGTGTGGCGACACAAGTCCTCATAGCCATATGTGGTCAGACTTCACTCAACCCTTTCATTTAGCATGTAGGAGTGGCCCAACATTAGCCCATCAGTCTAATGACAGTGGGGGGTTTAAAAGTCTCCACCCAGGACTGTTATTCTATAGGTCTAACCCTGTTACCACCTGCCAAATGTGGTAGAGTTGATGCACATCTGCTGTCCTTTTTTTATAAATAATTGCTATGTTTTGTTGTTTTAGGAACCATCACCTAGTGAGGTCCAAGTTCTTGAAGGAGCCTAGAAAGCTGTGTCAAGATTTATATGGTGGCTTGTGTCTAACGTTAGCATTGAGCATGATTGATTCAAGCTCTTCATTTGTGAGGCTTTGATCCAAAGGTACACCACACTTACGCCACACAAATCATCTCTACGTAGTGTTCACTGCTCCCCACACACTGAGAACATGAGAACATCTTCATAATTCCTTGCACTTGAGTCATGCTGATTAGAAGTAGAGTATAATGAGTAAGATTCATTTACAATGTTACAAAAGATTTCTATTTCAAATAAGTGCTGTTCTTTTGAAATTCCTATTCATCAAAGAATCCTGGAAAATGTATCATGGTTTCCTGAAAAATATTAAGCAGCAACTGTTTTCAACAATGATAATAATAAGAAATGTTTTTGAGCACCAAATCAGTATATCAGAATGATTTCTGAAGGATCATGTGACACTGAAGACTGGAGTCATGGCTGCTGAAAATTCAGCTTTGCCATCAAAGGAATAAATTACATTTTAAACTGTTTTTACTGTATTTCTGTTCAAATAAACGCAGCTTTGGTGAGCATAAAAAATCTTACCAACTCCAAACTTGTAAATAGTGTGTGTGTGTGTGTATATAAAAACTAAATCATTTAAAAAATGATGACTGTCACACTGAAAATAAACATTATTTGGATAATTTATAATATGCATGTGTCTTTTCTGTAACCCACGGTCAAGATAAATGTCAATAAGAGGAGGCAAAGCAGAGAAGCTAAGAAGCTAAGCCAAAGCTAATCTGACTCAGAACTAGTTCAAAAGGAAATGTTATATAACAAAGAAAAAGATCTTACGCAAGTTAATGATGTTAAAATTACTCTGTTTGCTTTTACAGAAAATACAAAACCCAAACATATGAACAAAACAAATAAGTAGAACCAGAAAG
Source organism: Megalobrama amblycephala (assembly GCF_018812025.1). NCBI lineage: Eukaryota > Metazoa > Chordata > Actinopteri > Cypriniformes > Xenocyprididae > Megalobrama > Megalobrama amblycephala. Next base: position 24,123,322 of record NC_063054.1, read on the forward strand.
AAAATGGCTGCTCAAGATAAGGTTACGTTTCCCAGATTAATCATGAAAAATCAATCCAGCAAGGGTAACAAAAAGTGGGTTGGGGTCAGAAAGAATCCAGGACCATCTGGTTTTCATGTGCGTTATTTCCTGTGGATCTGTACATACCTCTGCTCACCTGCTCTGGCCTCGGCCTTGTCTTATGGGAAGTGTGCGTCGCTACGGCCACATATACTGACCTGCGCTCTTTCCCATACTCGCCTACAAAAGAAGCCACATGAAACCACCATTTACAACTAGAAGATTATTCAGGGACTTTAGGATGTGCTTAAGTGTAGTCCAGGAATATCAAAAACTCCCATTTTTCTATTATGTAAGATAACTTACAGTTTTTTTAAATGACACGTTATCAATTCATTCCCTGGTAAACGAAATCATGACCTTGGCTATGCAAACACTATGCTTTACTGTACAGAAACACTAAACACATGATGTGAAAATGCAACCATGTGAAATTTTACTGGTATTGGTATAGACTACTAAAATATTGTATCGTGACTCTTGAAGCCAACTGGAGTTTCTGGAGTTTCACCCAGAGGTGCCATTCAAAAGAAAAACTGTGGAATTGATACAGAATTGAATTGTAGCTTGAAACTGTTCTTAGTGACAGGAAATATGGCAAATGAAACTTATTAAGGGAGATCCCATTCAGAGATCTTCTGCAGATTTGCTCTAAAGCAGACGTTTGTTGTTTTTATGACTGTGTAGAATAGCAACATTTGTAGCAAGTCATCAAATCCAAATATCATCATGTGCTTTTCTCATCACAGCCTCCCACACAGCACACTTTTCTGGGGTTGGCCAAGCACATTTGAGCAACTGGGATGAACCAGGAAAAGCCCGTTAAAAATGGTTCACTTAAACGTGACCTTTGGCCTCTGACGCACTAACATACTATGACTAACATACAAGAAGAAAGGCAAAAAACAAAATACAGTCAGAAAACAAAAATAAAATAAATAATCTAATCAGTAAGACAGTATTTTATAAGCACAGGTGCAACTCAAGGTTAATACCAAAACCCACAGTCTATGAAACCCTAATGCACTCTGACAGGAGCCTCAATGACATTAACACAAATGGCCGACACACATGCTAGTGTACTTAGGCACATACACATGGCTTACTAAGTAATACCCGAAGGAAATGACCATGGGATTTGAGTAAGCTGTGGAGTAAACTGACTGCCAGTGGTTGTAAGTTTTCCTTGACAATACGAAACAGATCCATCCCCACAGACTCACAGTCACTTTAACCAGAGCAGCTACAAAACAGAATTGTGACATCCATAAACCACAAGATAAAGAGAAAATCAGTAGCGAGACAAAACACAACATATGGTGGTAAAAGGAGCTGAAGGATCTTTACTTTCCTTAGCAAAAAGACATAAACAGTATCCCGGTTGCATTTTTAACACCGAGGTATTTTCATTTCAGCAAGTCTACTGACAGTAAAAGGGAGGGTGTGGTGTTTATGCCTTTAAATGTGTCTTTAAATACGTCTCCCTATGGCCAACATAGCCACAACTTACAATATACTGCCACACACGGAGTGATATTTTCTCAAGTGCTTTATTCAGAGACACAATGGTAATTTAACCAGAGGCTTAGTAAGATTATATCATCATTAATATCATTAATATTTTAAATTATAAAATCTATACTATTTTGTCTAAATAAAACATTATGAACTAAAATCATTCTTTATTTAAAGGTACCATCGAACGTTTTTTAAGATGTAATATAAGTCTAAGGTGTCCCCTGAATGTGTCTGTTAAGTTTCAGCTCAAAATACCCCATAGATTTTTTTAATTAATTTTTTTAACTGCCTATTTTTTTGGCATCATTAAATATGAGCCAATTTATGCTGTGCGGCCCCTTTAAATTCTCTTGCTCTCCGCCCACGGAGCTCGCGCTTGCCTTAAACAGTGCCTAAACAAAGTTTAAACAGCTAATATAACCCTCAAATGTATCTTTACAAAGTGTTCGTCATGCATGCGGCATGCATGCGTCGGATTATGTGAGTATTGTATACTGTTATATTGTTTACGTTTGATTCTGAATGAATTTGAGGCTGTGATCCGTGGCTAACGGCTAATGCTACACTGTTGGAGAGATTTATAAAGAATGAAGTTGTGTTTATGAATTATACAGACTGCAAGTGTTTAAAAATGAAAATAGCGACGGCTCTCTTGTCTCCGTGAATACAGTAATAACCGATGGTAACTTTAACCACATTTAACAGTACATTAGCAACATGCTAACGAAACATTTAGAAAGACAGTTTACAAATATAACTAAAAATATCATGATATCATGGATCATGTCAGTTATTATCGCTCCATCTGCCATTTTTCGCTATTGTTCTTGCTTGCTTACCTAGTCTGTTGATTCGGCTGTGCTGCTCCAGACGTTAATGCCTGCCCTTGTCTAATGCCTTTCATAATGTTGGGAACATGGGCTGGCATATGCAAATATTGGGGGCGTACACCCCGACTGTTACGTAACAGCCGGTGTTATGTTGAGATTCGCCTGTTTTTCGGAGGTCTTTTAAATAAATGAGATTTATATAAGAAGGAGGAAACTGGAGTTTGAGACTCACTGTATGTCTTTTCCATGTACTGAACTCTTGTTATTCAACTATGCCAAGAAAAATTAAATTTTTCATTCTAGGGCACCTTTAAAAATGCTACAAGTGAATTTAGGCATCACAACATTCTAATGTACAGTATATGAGAAATGGATATTCATTTTGAAATTTGGTAAAGATTACATTTAACAGTATTGTCAAATTATTCTTTCACTGATAAATTGAAAATTCTGTCATCATTTACTTCGAAAACACAAATTAAAATATTTTTAATAAAACTTGAGAGGTTTCTGTCCTTTCATTGAAAGGTAACCAAAACTTAAAAGATCCAAAAATAAGGCATCGTAAAAATAATCCATATATATCAAGCAGTTTAATCCAAGTCTTCTGAAGAGATATAATCACTTTATATGATGATCAGATTTAATTTAGGCTTTTATTCACATATAAACACACATGGCAAACATGGAAGCTCGTGCGTGCATTATGTGCGTACGTCACCCATTAGAACAAATCTAATTGTTTATTGTGCAGCACGTCACACACAAAAACAAATTTTTCTAGGTTTGTTCTAGTGCAAAAACTCATCTGACAGACATTCAACTACAGTCTGACGTTGGCCGAAGGCCGACCGTCAGCTTGCTGTATATCAAGACTTTAAGAAACTCATCCAATCACGTTCAGATACACATCCCTTGTCTACTTTTCATAGTTTCCCACAGTTTCGGGAGCCATGGCAGACACATATGGAATTGGCCATACATGTGCTGGAATCTGTGTATGTCAAACAGAGCCGTTAGCACATTAAAAACTCACTGGTGCACCGACAAAAATACTAAGAGACCATTCATAGATCAAGTAAACCTGTCAGCACTAGAAATTGTGATGTGATCCTGCAGGTCAACTGGGGTAGTTGTTCATACTTTGTGTAATGCATATTTTCAGCCCGGAGTTGAACCCAGCATTGAGTTTGGATGGCTTTACTTGCAAAACAACCTCTGATTGCTAGGAAAATGTAATGGGATTCATAAGACAGCATTAATGGCTTCAATCTCAATTTCCTGGTACTCAACACATGATGCAGTTCCAAGTCTAGCTGACAAGATCCCGAAGACAGAGAGAGGGACACGGCAGCTCTGCCTCATTGTCATGAAGAATGAGTCTTTGCTCATGAAACCAGGACACATGTGGTGGTGATTTGGATCTCTCTGTCGCGAGCAGCTCCCTCACTAAGTGCTTTAACTAATCAGATGAGTTCTGAAACATTCATTTCCTGATCATCTATGTCCCTTTTACATTAACATATGGATGTTTAACTACAACACTTATTATAAAGAGCTACTGCTGTGTCTGACACATCTGTATTCATTTCTGTGGAAGATTTTGTGTTTGTTGTCTATGGAGCAGATCGAAATTGTGTTAAACATTGGTTTTGCTGGTATAGATTTATCATCATATGGGGAATGTGGCTGTAATGGCCCGTGGAGGAACTGTAAATGATTCAAATCCTTTTACAATATGGCCAGTTGCGGTTCAAAGAATGTGAAGTGTACCGTGGGATACATATATTTAGCACATATGAATTGTTGCCTTTATTTTGAATTACGGTTGTCCTCTGTGGCTTATTGTGCACAAAATGTGCTATGATGTTACATAGTTTAGTTGAAGTCTCTTTGACATTTCTGAGAAAGCTATGCTTATAAGACTACGTGTCCAGAAGAGATGGGTGAGAAATACCGGAAATGCCATGTTCAGCTCTTAAAATGACAGTTCTCAAGGCCAAATTGCTTTAGTTCAGTTCAGTATGTCACTACAACTGGTTCTCTCTCCTTTGTTAATAAGCTTGTATTTGCATTAAATTGTTGGGTTGATAATGACTTCGAATGACAAAGTCATCTAAGCCTGTTTTTCTTGACCACAGTGATTATCGACTATAAAATGAGTGGAATGAATATAACTATATAAGCTTCTTTGAATCTGACATTATCTTAATATCAGTTCAACCCTGAATAAATGTTTACAGTGACTTCAAGAACCAAAGTAGAGAGTTTATTCGAGAAATAATATGCTATCTTAGCAGAACTATAAACTTATGCACCCTCCACTGAAACATGCTGGTTAATGTGTGTATAGTATATAAACATCATAAAACGAGAGTTTACACATAATTATATTGTGTAATATTGCTTGGCATCGACTTTGTGAGCAAATCTCTCTAGTACGTAAATAACATTTAACAAAATTACGAGTCCTGCTTTAACCGAACCCAGCGTCACTGCACAGTACAGCAGCCAACAAAACAGACTTGGGGGTTGATTGAAAGCCGCTGATATAGGCCCACAGAAGTAAACAGGAAATACATGTGAGGAAGTTTCCCGCTCTAGAGTATGCATTCTCATTCTCTCACTGTCTCCTCTCATATAGAGACAGACAACCACACACACCATTCCCTCCAGCTCTAAATAACATAGGCTGCACATGTGCAGCACATGTGTATGTTTTCCTGCTCACTCTGTAATAACAAATATCTCAGAATGAGTGAATAAAATGAATGCAACAGCTAACAGATTATAGAGGAGGGCATCCAGACCTTCAGATACAACAGACATTATCTAAATCCACTAAAATAAGAGTATGAGCTCTAAACCAAACAGACCAAATCCACCTTAAATGTGTGGATGAGAACAGGAAACATGAAAATTGGATGCACTTCCTGCTAAATGTTATTCCCATCACTTTCTCTCAGCTAAGCACTCAACTACAAGAGTATAAACAGTATTTGGATCATTTAATAATAGTATAATCAAGTTAAAGGGATAGTTAACCCAAAAATGAAAATTATCCCATTATTTACTCACCCTCAAGCCATCCTATCTTCTTTCAGATGAACACAAATGGAGATATATTAAAAAATATCCTCAGTCCTCCAAGGTTTATAGTGGTTGTGAATGGGGGGGCAGAGTAAAAAAAATGCATCCATTGAAGTAAAAAATAATGCATCCATCCATAAAAAAAAGTAATTGATACTCCAGGGGGTTAATAAAGGCCTTCTGAAGTGAAGCAATGCAGTTTTGTAAGAAAAATATCCATATTTACAACTTTATAAATTCAAATAACTAGCTTCCGGCGGACAACCGTACGCAGAATGCAGTAGTCGACTTGTGCCAAATGAGTACTCATCTGACGCGATGTATGACGCAGGATGTAGGAGTATCATAAGCTTAGATGCCTCTTGTGGTTCAATCAAATAGGGCTGTGCAACAAATTTAAGCTCCTCTTCTCTTATATCAAAATCCTCCGACATTTCTCTTTAAAAATGATAATTTTAGACTTATAATCTGTGACCGGTGATTTGCTTTGCTCTATCCTCTGCGTCTTCGCGTTCGTCATTATGTTGTGCGTCAGGTCAAAGGATACTCTTCCACTGCAGTTATTTGAATTTATAAAGTTTTAAATATGGATATGGAAATGCATCGCTTCACTTTAGAAGACCTTTATTAACCCCCTGGGGTCGTACGGCTTACTTTTTTTATGGATGGATGCATTATTTCTTGCTTCAAAACATGCCACCCCACCCCCCATTCACAACCATTATAAACCTTGGAGGACTAAGGATATTTTTAAATATATCTCTGATTGTGTTCGTCTGAAAGAAGATAGTCATATACACCTAGGATGGCTTGAGGGTGAGTAAATCATTGGATAATTTTCATTTTTGGGTGAACTATCCCTTTAAATTTGTGAAGAGCTTTAATATATTTATTAAACTTCCTACAAAACAATGAAGCTCAATATCCTGCACAGTTAACAGACAGGCTAGATACATCAACATACTTTTGACTAAAGACTTTCAGTGATGTTTCACTTAAGTATCAACAAGTATCAACAAGTCTCAGATGTTTCTGCTATATGATAATAGAAACAAATTAGACAACTGTTGGCACACAGTAAGAATGTACTGCTATAAAACTAATACAGATAGCAAAGTTCAGATTATTTGGTTTTGGAAGACATTGATGAGAAATATTTGAGCTCATTTTGAAATATCTGAGTTTTTGTAGCAGTATTTTGCTATCTTTGCAAATCTGTTTAAGACATTTACATTTAATCAATAGAAACAATTAAATCAACAAAAGGGCAACATCGTGTAAGTACTGTGACAAGTCCTAGTTAGTCTAGCACAGTATGTACAGTAGGCTATCTGCAGTCTTTTCTTGAAAAGAAGCTGCTCGTGTTGAGTTAGGCAGGTCATTCCACCGGCAGGGAACAGTCAAGGTAAAGGTCTGGGAAAGTGATTTTGTGTGTCTATTGGTTGGCACCACAAGGCACTGATCACTTGCAGAACATAAGCTTCTGGAGGGCACATAAGTCTGAAGTTGTGAGTTTAGGGTGCAGAGCCAGTGGTTGTTCTGTAGGCAAACATCAGTGAATTTGATGTGAGCAGCTATTGGCAACCAGGGCAAAGAGAGGTGTGACCTGTGCTCTCTTTGGCTCATTGAAGACCATTCTCTCTGCTGCATTTTTGATAAGTTGCAGAGGTTTGACAGTATATGCTGGAGCATTACAATAGTCTAGAATGGATAGAACAAGAGCTTGGACAAGGAGTTGTGTATCATGCTCCGACAGGAAGGGCTTAATCTTCCTAATGTTGTGGAAGGCAAATGTGCAGGACCGGGCAGTTCTAGCAAATGTGGTCTGTGGAGTTTAATTGATCATCAATCACAACTCCTATGTTCCTGGCTGTCCTGGAAGGAGTTATGGTTGATGAGCTTGAGAAATCAGCTCTTTTCTGAAACTCTAGAGGGGGAAAGTGACATTACAGGGTTTTTTTCTGAAAAGAAAAATTTGAATAGCAGAAGACCTAAAAGTAGGGGTGTAATAATATATAATTTCACAATATATCACAATACAAAAATGCAGCAATATCATGGATAGTGGATAGTGAAAATATGTGCTGTGCATAGTTCACCCAAAATGAAAATTTCCATGTGAGAAAAAATTCAAGTATAATAATGCAATGGGGGAATATTTGTGGGTCCTGATAATGCCAAATGTCTTATGTTACCAGTAAAAAGTGGCCTACATTATTTTAAATATATCTAGTCAGTGACAGAGTGCAATCATATTCATCTAAAATAAATCGGTGTTTCAGCATTAGAATCATGAATATTTTTATTCTGGTGTCACCATTGACCTGTTCATTGGGTTACCAGCACCAAGTCCAAGCCTATTTATATCCACTCCCAATATAATACCAAATTTAGCATTTTAATTAACTGTACATTTTTTGTTATCCCTTTATGGTATGTCTTGGAGTATCGCGATAATATCGTATCGTGAGTTCAGTATCGTGATATGTATCAAATCATGACATGAGGGTATCGTTACTCCCCTACTTAAAAGTCTCCATTTGGTCTTATTTCTGTATGAGAGACGATAGAGATGTTTCTCCTTTACAGAAATTATTTTCCATGAGCCAGATGTACAAACAAATAAAAAAAGTCCACTGAAAAATGACAACTAAACTTTGGGAGTGAAGCATCCTCTTCAATGTCCACGGTGGCTTTGCCCCTGGAAACTATGACAATAAAAAACAACTTCCTCAGGGAAGTTTCCAGGGAGAATTACATCATTACAAAAGATATCCAGTGATATATCAGAGACTTCCTCAGACTGTCTGAGTGTAAGGGCTGCATACAAAAACTGAGACACTCTCAGGTCATCTGCCATTTTGTTATAGTACTACAGTACTATATATCTAAGGCACATTTTGCCTTGGTTTTGGAGCTGTAAAATATACTGTACTTTATCCATGAGGCGATTTCAAAAATATTCTGCAAGAATGTCTTTGGTTGAAAATTAAAAGTGTTCAGCTCCAGATGTTCTTGTTTGAGCTACAGGCATGTTTTATGTGGCAATAATTGACATCACTCTCTAGGAAAAAAACAGCTGAACTCTAAATAGAGCAAAAAGTATGTGTGTGTATGTGTGTGTGTGTGTGTGTGTGTGTGGAGTTCTTTCTAGGAATAACAAAGAGTAAAATGAGGAAACGGTTAATCAGAGGCAATGAGGAAAAGAAATTAAGAAACTACACTACTGGTTTGCTGAATACGCAGAGGTTTATAATGTAATGACATTTATTATGCTAAAGCTTCTAGCTTCTAACTATAACAATGCAATGTTATGTTATTTCTAGTGAGTTTCATTCCAAAATAAATTTGTACTGCAGAAATGCTCTTACCATACAGTCTCTCTCATTAGATTCACCTAAGGGAATGAAGTCATCATTAACTGCAGTGGAACAGAAAGCACTGGAATTCTGTCAAGTTTCATAACACTGAAGCTTTGTATGTCATTGAACTGTGAACACCGTATCAAAACTTTTCATCTTTCTGCTGTAATTAAAACAAATGCATCACTATTCACTACTTGCAATTTTTACTTACAATTGAATAATTTATGATGGTAAGGTAAATGTAAAATCATCATTAATAGAAATGTGGTCATCAGCAAAAAAAAAAAAAAAAAAAACCTGCAAACTGCTTACTGTATGCACTTTTCATTGTCTCATTATGACATCCAGTACAGCTGGGAAATGCAGAACTTCCTTTAAGCTGTTCAAAGGAATTGACGACACAAAAAAAAATCTAATTTCTGCTGTTCAAATCATATACAGCACCTGTGATGCAATAAATTGACACATAAAGTGACACATCAATCATTGCGTGCTCGAGTGCTTGTCACCAATAAGCATGTGACGGTATGAAATTTTCATGTTGCGATAATTGCTGAAGTTTTTATCACGGTATACGGTATTATCATGACATTGAAATAAGTTGCAAAAAAACTGTTGTCATACTATAACAGGTTTAAGAATTCTTTTTTTTTATAACAAAAAGAACTCTGAAGATTTAAATACAATAACGCAATACAGAAAAAAATTACAATGTTTCAAACAGACGAAAGTGCAAAAGAATGATAAAGAACAACAGGTAACACTACAATAAGGTCTCGTTATTTAACATTAGTTAATGCATTAACTAAGATTAAGAATGAGCAATAGCTACATTTGTTACAGAAGGTATTATTTTTTGTTAATGTTAGTTAAAAAATACAACTGATCATTGTTAGTTTTAGCTCAGGTCCCTTAAATAATAATTACAACCTTTGATTTAGTAATGTTAATAACATTAACTAAGATTAATAAATGCTTTATAAGTATTTTTCATTGTCATGAATTAACATGTTAACTAATGAAGTGTTATATCACTTAGTGTTACTGAACAATAACAAATAATCAACATTTTCAATCATTATAGGGCATGTTGTAGTCCAGATTAAAATATAAAAATGTTTAAGCTTGAAAATAAATAGCCTATTAAGTCTTTACGTATTAAGTATTTGGTGCTGTGATGAAAAACTGAATGGCTGTTTGAAACGTTTAAAAACTGTAGTAGTGCAGTTGGCTTTGTTTACAGGTTTCCGGGGTAACCACAGCATTTCTGCTGTTCCATCAGCGCCCTCTGCTGTCAGAGAGTGAACGTGCACTTTCAATCAGTGGCTACGTTTACATGCACCCAAATAATCCATTTGTAATCGGATTGATGGCTCAATCGGATTGAAAAACGTTCATGTAAACACCTTAATCGATCCGATTGAGCTCGATCCGAATGAAATTTCGATCGGATTGGAAGGGGTGTGTGACGAGCAGGGCGGGCGAGAGCCGTGAGGGAACGGCGCGAGGCCGGTGACGCGAGTGATAATGAGCGTCACCTGCGAGGCGTGCCGGCCTCGAGTCTCTCACGGAGGAGCTCCGGAGGCATAAAAGGAGGAGCGACATCAGTGAAGGACGAGAGAGGACCAGGCCTGGACTTTATGTTATGTTTTATTATGTTTGTGTGGCCGGCAGACGTCCGCGAGGGTCTGCCGGCATTACTTTCGTTTTGTTCTTTGTTTATTTCTAATTAAAGTTTTGTTGAATGTTCGCCGGTTCCCGCCTCCTTCTTCCCGTATTGACGAACTTCGTTACATTGGTGCCGAAATCCGGGAGGAAGGAGGGACATGCTGTCGAAGAGCCCTCGCTGCTGAGGGGGATCGCGGTGCTGCGGAGTTCGGGCAGCGCGAGAGTGTGTGTAGACCGCGAGAGGCTGCCCGAGGTGGTGGTGCTGGAGCCTTGTGAAAGGTGGGACGGAGACCCGGATGCCGTGCTCCTGGGACGAGGTGGGGTGGCTGCCGTCCTGGACCTGGAGGGAGCGGAGGAGTCGCCGCCGTCTGCCGTGGGCCGGAGCCTGCTGCCGTCCGCCATGAAGGGGAGGAGCAGGGGACGGGGGACTCGCTGCCGGCTGCCCTCAGTCGGAGGAGCCATCGCCGGCCGCCAGGAGGCGGTCGAGGATCGGGCCGTCCACCGAGTGCCCAGTGCCACCGCATGGCACCGCGAGGAAGAGCCTCCCGGCTGGCTGAGGACCGGGCGGCAGTGTGTCTGGGAACCGGACCAAGAATTTTTTTTTTCTCTTTCTTTTTCCTCTCTCCCCTCTCTCGTCCTGTCGCTCCCCTTGCTTCCGTCTCCTTTCTCTCGTCTCGTCTGTCCTTACCCCCAGGTGCTGCGGCCGCCGAGACAGGCCCCGGGGGGGAGTAAGCGCAGTCGCGGGAGTACCCCCCGGCCTGCGAGGGGCGTTGGGGGTATGTCACGAGCAGGGCGGGCGAGAGCCGTGAGGGAACGGAGCGAGGCCGGTGACGCGAGTGATAATGAGCGTCACCTGCGAGGCGTGCCGGCCTCGAGTCTCTCACGGAGGAGCTCCGGAGGCATAAAAGGAGGAGCGACATCAGTGAAGGACGAGAGAGGACCAGGCCTGGACTTTATGTTATGTTTTATTATGTTTGTGTGGCCGGCAGACGTCCGCGAGGGTCTGCCGGCATTACTTTCGTTTTGTTCTTTGTTTATTTCTAATTAAAGTTTTGTTGAATGTTCGCCGGTTCCCGCCTCCTTCTTCCCGTATTGACGAACTTCGTTACCTGGTGGTTTATTCCTTTTCTAATCCGATCCAACAACAAAAAATTACCATGTAAACGCTTGAATCCGACTACTTTCGCAATCATATTCAGAAGTCTCTGGGGCACATGCGCAGTGCAGTGTTGACACGCATTACGCAGTGCGCAAGTTCACGTTCACGTCTTTAGTTGTAAAGATGTATGCCAACAGACAGTGGCGTAGCTGTATCCCTTCGTCATAATATTGGAAATCTTTCCGTTTTAAAACAAGGGGAGCCAATGGATATCACACAAGAAGCAGTTATGAAGCAGAGTTATGCCGGTGAAAAGTCTCAACCTCGGTCAGTATTCACTACAGAAATTGAAAGTAAAAAGTGACGGAGCTGTCTGACACTGCATTAACGGAGCATATTCTCTCAGAGATGAATTTCAACATGCTGATAACAGTATATAACTGTCTTAATTTATTCCATTATTTCTCTTGTGGCCGTACATAGGCTAGTGAAACAAAAGAGAATAATAGTAGGCTATTTCGTGTTAAACAGGTTGTTTTTTTTTAAAGTCGGTGCTTAAAGTAAAGCTGTGCTTAATTTTCATTGATGACTGCGGTGTCAGGAAATATTACACTCTTAATAATTTTAATCATAGGCCTATAATTCATTGTATGATTTTTATTATCCTCACAGCACATATAATATTTAATGATAAAAGAAGCCGAACCGAATAGTTATAATAATAGACTAGAAGAATGTAACAGGCCTACATTAATTAGAAATACCAAATCCTCTATATTGCCAAGATTTGATGCTTTTGACAATATCTCTGGCTATCGTCGATACATGATCATCGTCTGTTGACGCAACCGCAAGTGTGACTGATATGACGTCTCACACGAAGAGCGCATATAAACGGATATTTGAATCAGATAACAATGTTTAGAGTACATGTAAACAGATCTGCAATCTGATTCAGTTCATTTGGATTGACGAAAATTGGTGCATGTAAACGTAGCCAGTGCGTCTCCTTCACTCGTTCCGCCAAGTGCTTCTCGTGCACGTTGGGCTTGTTTACATCTGAGTGCGCTTGTCCCTTTTACGCAGAATACAGCGGTTTTGTGCATTTTATAAGGTTGATGGGGAAAGTATTCTTAAAATATATTATACAAATTCGAATAATTTGTAATAAATAATTATTACCTGTATTTTTAAGTGCCCACAATGATATTCATATTACCGAATATCGGCACGTCTAGTCACCAAACATAAAATTATCATTTTTAACACACACACACACACACACACACACACACACGCACACACACACACACACACACGTTGTGTTTCCATGCTTTAAGGGGACTTTGCATAATGATCTACTGTACAAACTGTATATTCTATCCCCTAACCCTTACCCTAAACACAACTTTCACAGAAAACATTCTGCATTTTACATTTTCAAAAACCATAATTCTGTTTGATTTATAAGCTGTTTTCTTCATGGGGACAAAAAATGTCCCCACAAGGTCAAAAATTACTGGTATTACTATCTTTGTAGGTTTACCAAGATGGGTTTACCAGGTCCCATGTACTAATGTTCTATAGGAAAAAAAACTCTTGAGGCAAGAGGGAAAGATGGAAATAAACAGGCAGAGAAAGAGCAGCCATTGCAGGAACATGGATCAGGGTAATGGGGCTTGTGACATTACAGTGATGAATAAGGTGATTGTGTTGTGTGTGAAGATGGAGGATAAAATGTGTTGGTATCCATCACAATATTCAATAATAATTTCTTTGTTTCCACAGATATATGGCATAATGGAAACAGGAAATACAACCACACACACACACACACACACACACACACACACACACACACACACACACACACACACACATCTCAAATAAAGACAAGATACATGTGTTTATGACTTGATTTGTGTACTTTAATTCTTCCCTAACATCCAACAAATAAGCCACAGCGTCCTTGCCAAGAGAGAAAGGGATCAAGTATAAAATACACTATTTAGTCACATAAATATGTCTGCAATGTCATAAATATCCTTTAAATTCATTCTGTAATACAGGATACCGCTAGGCTCAGCATGTGTGTGTGTGTGTGTGTGTGTGTGTGTACAGTCAGGCTAAGAAGCCAAAGGTGTTTACCTGGCCCCAGGATGGCGCAGTATGCAGTGTGCATTCATGTCTGCATGTTTGAGGTGGTTTAAGACTCAAGAGAAACGTCTGGGCTACAGACCAATTCCTCGTCTCATGCCGACTTGCTGCCCCACTGGAGCTGCAGCGGTCTGGCCGAGGAGATATGACCACTTAAACCAGAGTTTCCGGTCAGTCTAGGTCATCTGTTTTCAATATTATAGGTTTTTTGGAAGGAGATTTATTCTACAGTTAGATGTTTCGTATACAGTATAAAGGATCTGACAGTGTTTGCTCAGGTTCATGGTGGACTAATGCAAACCCTCACATGTTGCATGGAAGCTATGCTGTGGTTATGGATCAGAAGTCACAGCACAGCTGCACTGGAAAGACTTCTGCATTGAATTTCTCACTTTTCCTGGCCATAGGATATAGAAAGATATTTCAGGATGACCGTTAGTATCAGAATTCATGTTCAGTGGCTGTGCTGAAAAGGTCTCTGGTTTCACCAGACACATTCTCACCCTAAAACACTTGTGCTGGGGGAGGACACACTGAACAGACTATACTCCGCTGCCAGGAATGTCAGGAATTGTTTGTGAAAAACACAAGCTAAGCAACACAGAATCACAGACTGTGATACAAACTCACATATGCATGCTCACACATACACCATTTAACTCAGACAGATTTACACTAACATATATAGCATATCGTGCACATACTCAGATGCTATGTATCCAAACCCCCTTATTTGGGCTGGGTGGTGTTGGGTATAAATAGTGGAGTGGTGTTACGGTGAAGGGCAAGAGGCCACAGAACTCCACCCTACCAGTCTTTTAAAAATACACACTCACCCTCTTTCTATAACTCTCTCTCTCGTTCACTAATTCTCTATTTCTGCCTCTCTGATGTACCTGAGGGTGTAACACTATTCCTGAATTGCTTTTAGTTCTTTTCGTTAACCTTTAAAGGGATGTACTTTGTCATCATTTAGTCACCTTCATATTTTTCCAAACCCATTGTGACCACAGCTGTTAAGCTCCAAAAATGAAAAGAAAATGCACCTTAAAAAGTGGTCCATATGACTATATTCTAAGACTTCTGAAGTCTTATAGTAGCTTTGTGAGAGAAACAACTGAAATCTGAATGAATTATTTAGCCTGATCTGTGAACCAAATCAAATAGTTCATTGAAAAGAATCAACTAAAAAAAAAAAAAAAAAAACTGATATGGTTCTTGAGTTTCAACTCTGACTCAATTATCTGGCTTAGGGATGTTCTTGTATCTTTAAGAGTATGTTTGTTATATTCAAATATATTCTGTTTTTCAAAGTGTTCCAATGTGACAGGTCATGGTGACACGTTTGTGGTTAGATAATGGACGCCTGCCAAGTACTGCAGAAGCGATGGTGTTTTCAGAATTAGTTGCTCATTTGATCTTGTACCTCATTGAAGTCTATGTGCGAGACATCACTGCCGTTGTCAGAGCACGATCAGACCTCACTAAATGAGTGCAGAACGCAGTTGGATATAGTAGAGTATTTCCGTTGTATTAATAAAATGCAACTTATCTGTTTTTTTCCTTTAAAAACATTTTTATACATATAGCGTTAAGAGTATTTTTGAACCATGCAGCGAACATATTAAAATATCTCGCAAAATTACTTAAATTACTTTTTAAACTGTTCAACTGATAATATTAATCAGTCAAAATTTCTACTATCTGTTAACGGTTATAACCAGTTAATTATGAGCATCCCTAATCTGGCTATTTACTGTTTTTAATGTAACTTTAATCACAGAGAATGTTACTTTAATGTAAAATTTTTGATTGAATAAATACAGGCTTGGTGTTTCAAAAAACTTACCGATCCCAGACTTTTGAACAGTAGTGTACTGTATGTTCTTGATTCATGTTTCATAGGAAACAAATAAGAGGGTTTGGATCGACATGAATATGAGTAAATGTCAGAATTTTCAGTTTTCGGGGGCAAACTTTCCCTTTAAACACTTACGTGTGTCTTCTTACCTCACACTTTTTTCCCTCCCTCATTTCACCTACTCCTCGAGCCCCCTCATTTTCCATTTTTCCCTGCCCTTAATATCATCTCTCCTTTGCATGTCATAATGATAATTACTTATTAGTAGCAACTGAAAAGTGACAAGCCCGTAATTTCCCAGAGGATTGTTTTTATATACATTCCTCAGTATATGCAGCACAAAGAACTACAATGTTGCTAAAGTGGGTTCAAAATGCAGACAGGCAAATGACAACATGAAATACAAGGAAGGGTCAGCTAAAAATACCTCAAAATTATTGAACTCTAGCCCCAAGTATCTCTCCCTCAGTGATGTGAAAGCTCCTATTGTCTTCAGTGAACTGGACTCTGTACTTTTCTTGGATGAGCTGAAGCTCCCTACAGACATTCAAAAACAAAGGCTCTTCAATGATACTTTGCAGCCCCTCAAATTCAGAAGACCCCTTGTCTTATCGCTGTTTTGGGTCCTTGAGTTGCTTATTATAGATTCTTCAGAATAGAATGGAGAAAACTAATGGGATTTTGCATAATATTAAGCTAAACCATCAATGTTCACCCATCCACACACATTTCCTGTATACATTTACACAGCCTGAGGCAGAAACACATTGTCCATCTGCTCTGAGATGCAAATGTTACTATACCATGCAGGAAACATTTTACAGTAAACTACTGCCAAAAGACTCCATGAGACATCATGCAAGCACAAGGGAAGTCATTCATTCAAATCTGACTTGCGTAAACTCACTCTCAGATAAGACATCTGAAACTTAGATACAAACAGATGAACAACCTCCCAACTGCTACTAGAACTTCAGGCAGAGACACATATGTCCTGATGTCTGTAGTTTCAGAGAAAGAGTCACGGTAGGTCATTACAGTAAGAATAATTCACAATTAAAGCTGCTAGCAGCGATGAAAGGGCCCTTGCATCCGGGGCCACCACCACCCGCTTGCCTTAGGAAAACAGCGAATACTTGGTGACATGCATGTATTCGAGTAAATACAGGAGAAATATGGCAAAGTCATTTTGATGTGCCACACTTCCTGCTGTCAACAGGTGGCGCTTTGACTATTACTGAATATTGACATGTAGATGTCTTTAGGCCAGGACTATTATCAAACATGTGAAGTTTGGAGCAGATTGAACATTGTTTGCCTGAGTTTCAACAACTTTCTGTTTCGTGGCGTTAATCGATACTTTAGCACTTAGCCAAGTGTTGCATGATTTAATGTGTTTCTAACATGTTTGGTACTTCATGGCAAATTTAAATGTGTTTCTGGGAGTGAATTATAGTGCAAAGCATGCCATTTCCTGTTGCCAGCAGGTGACGCTATGACTAACTGAATATTGGCATATAGATGTAGTGGATCCAAAATGGTCAATATTCATATTCATGCATTTTATTCATATTTCATGTTAATCATTTATGGCTTATGATTTACCAATATTACTTTTGATTTCATATATTCATGCACTCCTACTCCATATATTCATCCTCATCATATTTTCAAGTATTTACTCTTTAATGTACTCCTTCATGGTTATTCTTCTTGTATCTTTAAGAGTATGTTTGTTATATTCAAATATATTCTGTTTTTCAAAGTGTTCCAATGTGACAGGTCATGGTGACACGTTTGTGGTTAGATAATGGACGCCTGCCAAGTACTGCAGAAGCGATGGTGTTTTCAGAATTAGTTGCTCATTTGATCTTGTACCTCATTGAAGTCTATGCGCGAGACATCACTGCCGTTGTCAGAGCACGATCAGACCTCACTAAATGAGTGCAGAACGCAGTTGGATATAGTGGTGTATTAGAGGTGAAAAATGATATAAATACTGTTCGGTTTCTCGCACAAACCAATCGTTTCGTGTCTTAGGACATCAATGTGTCGTCACGAGCCGCAGGGTTTAATTTGGATTAGTCTATGGAAGGGTTTTAGACTCTTATCGTTCGAGTTCCCATCCACTCTTATTATAAGACTGACAGACGGCAGCGGTTGGAGTTAAAAATCATCATTTGTGTTCGACTGAAGAAACAAAGTCACCTACATCTTGGATGCGCTGGGGGTAAGCAGATAAACATCAAATTTTCATTTTTGGGTGAACTATCCCTTTAAGGGTGTCAAAACAACCCCCTTTGTATCTATTTTCATCTATTTTTGACATTTGACCAGTCTATGGCATAATGGATAAATCCATTTGACCTTTTCTTATTAGACCAAAACATAAGTTTGAGTGGGATGTAAGTTTTCCTATGCTTATGGTATAAAACAGATTGGGTCTTTGATAGTTTAGCTTTTCTTTGCTCTTTTTGCTTCTTGCATCTCTTCTGCTTCTGCTTCTTCTCTTCTACCTCTCATTTCATTCTGCAAATGTCTTAATTTTGTTCCTTCTTTCTCTATATTCTGACCTTCATCTTCATCTGTTAGACACAATACTCTGGATTTTATTATGAACTATTAATTACTTAATGAAATTACATTTGTTTGTTTCAATTGATTCACTGTGGAGAAGAAGAAGAATTGACTGAGCAATTACAATAGGGTACTCACACCATCGGTGCTCGGGCCCTAACCAGTAGTAGAAAACTTCTATGGGAACTTGAAGACATTTTAATGATCAACAGGCAACACTTTCAGATACATATCTGCATATATCAGCACATAGCAGTAACCTAGGCAAGAAAACCACTTCCACTATAAATATATTTATCAGATCTTTCTAGAAACCCTGCACCTGAACATGAACATCAATTCAGCAGAATTAACAAGGAAAAAAAACGTTAACTCTATTGGGCTAAATATACATAAATCTAAGAAATATTATTAAATCTTATGAAAAATATTGGTATAAAGCAATATCACATGAGAAAGAGAGCTGTTGTTCTGAATATCAATAATAGGTAATTGCATATTTAGTGTTATCGTTAGTGTGGCATCACTTTTATACGCTAAAAAAATAGCTTTCACTGCTGTTACCATCCTTGTTCACATTACTTTAACTCATGTAACTACAGGAACTTAATTTAACTGAGTTGTTTCTACTAAAGCTGAGTATTGTCAGCTTTACTTAAGTGCTTGTTCAGTCATCTTAACATTGCTGACTGAGTGAAATGCACAAATTAATGTTGACGTAACTAACTGGGCAGTGGATTAAAATGTTATTTTATGTGTTTTTCAGTAAAGCTGTTGTTAGTGTTTAATGTACAGTTATGTTGGACATTTAGAGGAGTTTCTGTAATGTTTTTTAATTTTGTGGTTACCGTTATGCAGAAGAGTGGCGTCTATGTTTAGGCTGTGAGCACTCATATACTCATGTTTAGGATGGAATTCCTGCTCTCAATTCAATTAAGTTTGTTCAATAAGCTATTTTTTGAGTGCATTTTGTAGAGCAAATAGTTAATTTAATAAGGTAAATTAGGTCAATAAATGTGTTCACCTTATGTAATAAACATAACATCATTACGTAAACTGCAATATAAATATTATGTAACAGTGACAAATTCAAATGATTTGGATTTACTCTAAATTTTGTCAGCTTTACTTGAATTTCTTTTGTTCATACAACTAAATTGTTATTTGTACAAATTACTCAATATAGTTGCATGAAACCACTTGACACTGCTTTTTTAAGTAAATCCAACAATTCATTTTTTGAGTGTATGCTAATCAACAAATATCAAGTTAACATCAAAAAACTAATAATTCAGTTCATATTCCTTGATGTGACGTTTTATCCTTCCCACTTTTTTAAAAAAAAAATCTCTTGTTTCCTCTTTCTTTTATTCTTTCATATCTATAGTATGTATTTCTGTTTTCCTATTTCATTTATTCACCTTAAAGGGGACCTATTATTTCCCTTTTCACAAGATGTAATATTAGTCTCAGGGATCTCCAGAATGTGTCTGTGAAGTTTCATCTCAAAATACCACACAGATCATTTATTATACCATGTTGTAAATGCCCCTTTTTGAGTGGACGGAAAAACATTCCGTTTTCGTGCATGTATCTTTAAATGCAAATGAGCAGCTACTCCACACCCCGCTTTCCAGAAGAGGGAGGAGCCTGTGCAACTCGTGCCTCGGATTCTCTGAAAAAACTAACAAAACATCTGTTTGGTTGTGATTATCATCTCAATAGTGGCCATGCTCACGTGACACTGCAGTTCTTCATCATCATGAAAGTTAATTATTTGCATGCGTTTTAAAGCCATATCGGTTTAAACTTCTGATATATGGTTTTCTGAGCACACACATCCATAAGCTGGCTGGCAGACTGTGTGTCCTGTGAATATTTAACTGATTTATCTTTCACGTCTTATTGCACTTAAACCGTCAAATACACACAAAGTTCACAAACACAGTCGGTTATGTCTGTGAACGTAAACAACAGGGAAAGAAATTGCATGTGTATATTAGAATTGTGTATTAAAGTGACAGCAGCGTAATATACATTACCTACAGCTGTATATGCTGTTAATATGAATCAAACAACAAAAGAAAAACAGAAAATCACTCACTGTTCTTGATTAAATAACTTTAGTAGCTTTAATAAGAATACATTTCTTACATGAATGTTGCCGTTAAATGCTCTGGCAATGAGACAAACATGACGGACTGTGTACAGCTCACTCAGGGGAGGAGCTAAGATAATAGGGCAGATTCCGTGCCAGTCGTAGGCAGGGCTTCCCCCTTCTCTTACGTAAGAGCAGGGGGAAATCTGGAACCGCTCATTTGGAGAGACTGATTATGATTTATAAGGATTATAAAAAAGGAGTGGGTGGATTTTTACCATTATAGGCTGGTTGTTTACACACACATCTGTGTTCAAACATCTTATAAAAGTGAATTTTGCATAATAAGTCCCCTTTAACATAGTACCTTGAATGACCTTCTTAACTCCCTGAGGTCTGAAAACGCGCCGGTGCGTTTTGCAGGATTTTTTTCACATTGCAGCAAAACAGACTTAAAATACTCCGTCATTTCTTGTCATAGAGACATAAGTAATATATCAATTGAAACTATAGAATGTCTTCTTTTATTTGTGTACACTCAGAGTAAAAACACAATGTTGTGCTTTTTGTAAAATAAAGAAAACTAACATGATGCGTGATCTCTCCTCTCCCTCTGAACGAAGTCCAATCTGATAGTTCTCAGAAAATGAACTGTAACTTATGAATACTAATGACAAAAAAATGACACTTACGTCTAAAGAAATGTTGAAATGTCAGGTTTTAAATCGTGCAAGTCAAATCGAAAACAAACATTCTTATGTAATCTGTATGAAAAGAGAGCCATGTCAGAAGTCTGTGATTCAGCTCATTACCCGCTAATGCGGCCACGCCCACGGAGGGAGCGCTATTCAGACGCAAATTCAGAGGCAATACATGCATTCATCGTCTCAATCGTGTATTTATTGTCTTGAAAAGTGTTTATTTGGATGTTAAAGCAATGGTTAGCGATCTCTAGAAGACATGCCGTTAGTTCCTAGTTCCTTTTCTTCTTTAAATGAATTTGTGGCCTAAAGGTGTACAGAGAGCGCCCTTTGGCTGCAAGTATGAATTAAAAACACCATTCCTGAAATGTCCTCTTCTTCTTTAGAATAATTTGTGGACTAAAGGTGTACAGAGCGCCCTCCGGCTACAAGTATGAATTGAAAACACAGTATCCAGCACTCATAGTGATGACAATAAATATTACTTCTCAGTATAGAAAACTGACATAAATATATAAGAATCCATCAATATTTCTCCAAATGTGCATGCTTTTAAGCTAAAAGCCTATATGAAATGCCATAGAGGTAACATAATTGTTCAGACACTTTGCATCACAGAAATACATTATATTTTAAAGAATATAATAGAATACCATTATTTTAAATTGTAATAATATTTCACAGTATTTCTGTTTATGATGAGCTGAGACATTATTACAGAGGGTTTTTTTCACAGCCTACCTGACTGAAAGGCCTCATTAATATGCAAGTCATTTCAGGTCATTATTATGTGATTCTTTTGTCTTCTCAGGTGTAAATGGTCCATTATTCATGCAGATTCACGCCTCCACGCATACTGTGTTTCTTGACAAAAAGTGTCTTACAAAAACTAAATCAATATATTGTTTTATATGAAGGAGTAGGCAGCATAATTTTGTCAATTACATAATTCTGAAGCAAAAACTCTAGTCTACAACATCCAATATCCAAAAGTCTTGTGAACACAGATTTAATATACTTTTTTTGGCCTTATTTCAGTGACTTAAGTTTTTTGTTTTTTCAATAACCACGCATAAACATTATTCCTTCAAAAATACAAACATGTACATACATGTTCCTCACATATTATTGTAGCCTAGTTTGTGCTGAATACAGTGTAATGACATTTTTGTCATTTATATGTTTATGAACAACTGAAAAAAGCACAAATGTCAGGGCATGTCAAAACTTCTCCAAGCCCCAAATCAGCCTCAGACTCCAGAGGGTTAAAAGCTCCAAACTTCCCATGACCCAGGTCAGATGAATGCGAGATGAAGAGGCCAACAGCAGTGAGAATCTCTCCAGAGATCTGAGACTTCAGGGTCGGAAGGTATTGGATCAGAGCCTCTCCACTCCCTACCTCCTGTACACTTCTGGGCTGAAGTTCATTCTCTGTCCAAAATCTCTTTTTCTTGGAACAGAAAGCTACTTTTTCCTGATGCCAAATTCATTTTGGACTAGAGCACAGAGGATGTTCAAGTCCAGACGGGTCCGTACTGGACCTGAAAGCAGGATTACAACTTAATGAGCAGTTTTATATAGGCCTTGAGTATACTGGCAGACTGTCAAATGTGACTCTCATTTAGCATTTAACTCAGCATACCTCTGGATTTTTACCAGTACTTATGGATGTAGTCAATAATGAAAGAAAGGTTAAAACTTAAAAACCTTCATCTGATCCAATTTTTTTTCCTCCCCCAAATCATACCTTTGTCTGAGGTTTGGCCACCACACATAAAAGTGCTGACCAACTGAGCAAGCAAACACAACTGAATCAATGAAAGCTAAAGGCTGTTTTACAAAGTATGCAGTAACCTCAAGATCCCAGTTAATTTTCAGGTCCAGTTCAGCTCCAGATCCATTATTACTGCACTATTTGCACTACTTTTTTTTTAAATTGCTGGTTTATTTATCTGTGTCACTTTTTTTGCATCCCTCACCATGAGTTTTGCATTTTAAAGTTTCAAACTAAAATAGAAAAAAAAAAGAAAAAGATTCTCAGAAAAAGAAGCTTGAAGATGCATCTGAAAATTCCCGAGTTCTGTTCCATTAAGCTCCGAAAAAAATGTAATCCACACCAGTACTGTTAATGAATTCTGAAAATTTCAATTCTGTGATTGAAATTTTAAAACAAATAAAATGGTCAAGAGACTTCAGAGTTCTTCCCTGCAGGGTCTCAAATGTCTGACATGTGCTTTTTAAACTAAACAGCAGCAAACGTACAACGCATAGCCTACATTCCTTTTTCTGATTCCCTAAATCCTGCATATTACAATGAATCTGTTCGTCCTACTCTATGATTGGATGTGCAATGAAAAATTATATAATTTAAGTAGGTAATATACCAATAGTAAGTTTTAAACTATTTAAAATACTGCAAGACAAAACACAACATAAATCTAACAAGTGTCATAACAACTTCTCCACTAGGCACACATCCAACCCAATGCGAGCAGAATAACATCATAACTCCAGATGAAACTAAAGCTGTTGTTTTCAGAGGGAAACAAACAAGCATGAAGAAAACAATAAAATAAAGCTATATTTGAAAAACCAAAAACAGTGCATGCCGGCCCACATTCTGTGCTACTTGACTTGGCGTGGCGTCGGATATGGAGTCATAAACAAAGGCTTATCTTACTTTTCATCTTTACAGCCCAAATAAAAAAGCCAAACGCCATGATAAGTTAAAACAAAGAGTAAAAGAGCCTTCGGGCCTGGAGATGAGACTGGCTGTGGGTGGTTTGGGATCTGGGACCCCTCTTTTATCTCCAAGCGCTGTGTTAGGGAGGACAGAGTAATGCTTAATTGTGAAGTTACTAAAGCTCGTAAAAGAGTCTTTATGGAGATGTTGTCAAAAGTATTTATGAAGGGGGCTGTAATATGTCTGGAGATATAGACAATAACTTTTACATTTAAATTGTAGCATAGAACTGAACCAAAACCCAACGGCACACCACCAGAGCATCAACATGGGCCATTGAAAATCATATGGAAGGTGGAGAAAGACAAGAGAGAAAGTAAAGGGTATGACTTGGATCAAGCAGAAGAAAACAGTGGAAAAAGCAGACACATGTTTGGAAGAGAACGTATAAACACTAGAGAAACAAAAATGTTCTCATCATGGCACGATTTCCTTAGGTCTGGAAATATCTGTCACCCCTTTCCTCTAGGCATTACATACCTTTCCATGTTAATATTGTCTGATTTTTCTAATTCCTACATTCATTAATCACTTCCGTGTTCCTGTACATGCGTGCCAGGAGTCCAAGAGTCAAACTTTCAGACACTACAAACACTTTCTGATATACTGTTTCCTGATTTTTGTAGACATGTCCTGTCAACTCATTTCAACACACATGCATACAAACAAGGAAAATTACATGATAAAAAGTTTATTGCAAAAAACATCTATGACTTCTATGAATAAAGTAATCAGCTCAGTATTAATCACCTCCAAGTCTTGTGATCACACACACGTAAGCACAGATCAAACATGATGAAGCTCATTCCTATACACTGAAGAGAATGGATGCTAGGGCAACAAGTTGGCAAGCCCCAGAAATGATAAAAACACCACATAAGTATCATTAAAATGGGTCAATATCACTTGTGTGCTGCATTAACTAATATATTTCTAACAGCTCTCAAATCTTAATCTTACTTATGCATATTTGAGAGCAAAAGCAGTAAGGAAGATTATTTATATATATATATATATATATATATATATATATATATATATATATATATATATATATATATATATATATATATATAAACAGTATAAAGCTATTTTTATGATGCTTTTTTGTCCTTTTTGTTCCTTGACAGCCTCATGTTCAATTTAGGACGAACTGTTTGTTGATGCTTTGCGCAACTGCTATGACATGAAATTAATAGAGATGTTCAGTCACAATGTCAGTTGGTTAGGATGTAAATTCATTATAAAGTCCCTCTAGAGGGACCATATTTATGGGTAAAATATGGTCTGTGCTGTTAATATTACTTGAAGATCCTACCACAAGTATGTAAATTTATGTGCTTGACAAATCGGACAACCGTGGTAGCTCTTATGTAACTTGATAGCAACTTTCATTTTAAAAAACAACACAGCGGCTTTGACATTTATGTTTGAGGTATGGCTATATGCAAGGGCGTAGATTTGGTTTCAACATTGGGGGGGTTGAACGTTGGTATGCCGCCTGTTATTTTTTAATTAAAAAATAATAATAATCTGTTTTATGTGTAGCGTTATTGGATAATTTATTTCTTCTCTATCTATCTATCTATCTATCTATCTATCTATCTATCTATCTATCTATCTATCTATCTATCTATCTATCTATCTATCTATCTATCTTCATAACTTTATGAAATGTATGTATAACCATTCATAAAATTCTAACATAACTGATCCTAAAAAAGAAAGAAATTATGTTAAATATTGAAACCGCCAGTAGGTGGCAGCGATTCGCTTTTTTATTGAGTTAGTCACTTAAATCGTTCATTCAGCCAATTCGTTCAAAAGTCAGATTAATTTAGGAAGAAAACAAACACCGATGTGAATACTTTTGTCATTGATAAATACAGACACTATTAAAACATGAACTAACAAAACAGGCGACTGTTTTGGATACTGGTTACAGTTACACTGATAGTTATGGCTAAATTGCAATGGATTAGCTAGCTAAAAAAATGCTAAAATATATGTGGAGTGTACCTAGCTATTACAATATTCTCATACCTCCTTCTCAGTACATGCTTTATTCTTTTTAACGTCCCTCTTTGAACAGAAGTTTAATATAGCTGGGCAGCGGTTCTCTTCATTTTTGGTGCTACCCGTACTCTCCCATTCAAACAGTAGAGCTCCACTCGCGCTGTTTTGGTGAAAGTGTGACGCGCATTGGTTGGGCGTTACCAAACGGTTCAATGGAGGTTTTTTTTTTTTTTTTTGTCTAATTTATTATGACAAACTCATATTTGAATAGAAACAAAATTATTGTTACATAATAAATGAATTCTACATATTTTTCATTTGATCTACTGTGATTTTCATGTTGAAATATTGGGGGGGTTGTAACCGAAGTATTTGAATATTGGGGGGGTTACCTCCCCCCCATCCCCCCCACAAACTACGCCCCTGGCTATATGTAATTCGTATTGCAGTCAAGTCTCTTTTAGTCATTTAACCACAAATATATATATATATATATATATATATATATATATATATATATATATATATATATATATATATATAAAAAAAAAATTCAAATGAAATTCCCAAAGGAACTCAAATGCTAATTCTCTTTCAGGTTTTTGGACTACAAACCAAACCAGCTCTACAGCATGACTTAGCTGCAGTGATGAGGTGATGAGGTGAAGATGAGGTGAGCAGTGGCAATTCCCAGCATGCTAACATGTGCAATGATTTCAGATTCATTAAATGAGGAACACAAAGGACTCAAATACATTCACACAGAATTTAAACTGACAGAGACTCACTTCTAGCACATAAAAAAGAGTGAAAAAGGAAAAACGTTTGCAGATAAGAAAATAGCATACATGGCTTGTGCAACTTGAGTTTTGAACAGAAAGCAAGATTATTATCCTTGATAAGATGTAAGATATTTTGTGGTGTTTAATAATCTGTATCTGCTGTAGTAAATGTTCCTCATTCATTATAGTGCGCACTCAGCTCCCTAGTTCAGTAGTCAGGGCACTGATCAGGGAGTCGGCCACATTCATTTACATGATATACTGATTCACGACCTAGGAAGCTAGGGAGCAGATTGAGACGAAGGGTATGTGTGGGAAGCACTGTGATGGAATAGGTTGGTTGTGTTGCCAGCCTTGTTTTTCACCGTCCAACCTGGTCGCTTTTCAAATAACCAAACCACTTCCATATAACTGAATTCGTGCTACCTTTTTTGTCGACAATTTCATCATTTTTGGATAATAACTCATGGTTAGTTTCACTTTTGTCGCTGCTTCCACTCATTTTTGTCGTTCTTGTGTCGAGTTTGCTTTGCAAAGTGCCGTAGGAAATTGACTTTGTTCTTTGACGTGAACGTTAAAAGCTGTATGCTGATTGGCTTTTGTCGCATATTTCTGCTGTATGATTGGCTCTTATATTAATCCATATTGAGTAAAAATGCCTAGAGGTTATCATCGTTATCAACATATATTTTATCGCGATTCGATATGATATAGTTTATCGGCACAGCCCTAGTGCGCAGCCCGTTTTTTGGCTACACCCCTGGACAGCATTGTTGTATATTTTTGTATATTGAGCAATAATTTTTATTACTTTTATTCATAAAAAAAATCCTTAAAAAAAAAAAAAAAAAAAATTATATATATATATATATATATATATATATATATATATATATATATATATAAAAATCAGCACAACTGTTACTTGAGCACCAAATTCGGCTTTGCATCACAGGAATAAAATACATTTTATTACATTAATACATTAAAATTAAATTGTAATATTTCAATTTTACAGTATTTTCGATCAAATATATTCCTTCAAATTATTTTAAAAATCTTACCAATCCCAAACTTCTGAATGGCATTACTTTTTGTCTTTTATTTTACAGGAAAGCAGGGGTGAGAGACTTGGACCTGAAGAAACAGAAAAGACTCACCAGCAGAAAAAAAACACTGAACAAGGCAAGCGCGTGGCATGCAGAAACTAATGGCAATGATTGAACCGAATTACTCTGAATGCAAGCTGGCACTGTGGAAAACCTGAAAAATTGAAAAAAACACCAACTTGCCACTTACATAGCTCGGCTTACACAGAACATGAAAGCTCAGCGCTGTGCACACACAACACAGATGCACACATGTACAAGTTCCCCAACAAGCGCACAGCGGTTACACACAAAGGGTCGGGCATGGCTGCCCTATCTGCCCAGCATATATTTAAGGTTGCTATTTTAGAGCGGGTACTTCTGTTCTTTCACAAGCGTTAAATTAGTAAAACAGAGATGGCTTGCAAATTGTAATGCAGGGCAGACGGCCCTTCCAAACAAGATATAGGGATCTGGCAGAGCGCTTCATCTTCATAACCATTTTAATGAGCAATTAAACATATTTGAAGATGGCTATCATAAAACACCTTTGTCTGTCTGGCTCACTTATATAGCATTAACTAAGAAAGACAAGCTCATATGGAAACACTTGGAAGGAAGTTTGCGGATTATGTTCTCAGGATGAAGCTGGAAAGATCCGAGGATGACATAACTTGTGGAATGTTCTCCATCATGTGGTAGAAGAGCAATTCAAAATTGCATCACTGGGGAGATCAATGACCCAGTCCAAACAGTAAGATTTTGTACTTAAAATCTAAATGCTCTTCAAAGAAAGAGAAAACAGTTGACAAGAAACAGATGACACACAACACACAAGGACCTTAGGTTCCTGGGGTCCAGAAATGACAAGGGCCGTAAGGAATGACTTTCTACTTCAAACAAGCAAGTTTTTTTTAGGAATTATCTTCAATTGCTGTGTTAATGGCACTGGTAAATGTGCCCCACCCAGAGTACCACTGACTGTGCCACCCACACGTTTGTGCCAATGCCAGCTGTGCCCTCATCAACCTTTTGCAAGGAAAACAGTTGGGCAAAAGGCACAAGTTTCTTAGTTCAAAACACTGTTGCACTAGAGTTAATGATAATAATGCATCAAATTTTAAAGTAGCCAGATTGCTACTTTAAAATTTGATGCATTGTGATTAACTCTATTGCGGCTTCCTCAGCATCTGCTAAGAGTGAGAGAATCACAGTTTGAAATGTGTTTTTACAGATTTGCGAGATGTTCTTCTCAGAGAAGGAGTCTGTGCAGATGTGAAATACCACACCTTGCATATCCCCCTCACCCAAAAGATCCTCACTGTCAGACCACTGCCAAAATATGCGACTGTCCTCTCCGAACTCAACACTTGAGCTGAGCTCCAAAAGTCATAACAAAGAGACTTAGAGAATCACAACACTGCTTCTGCTGTTTCAAAGGTCGTCACAGAGCTAGTCACTGTAATACATATTTCATCACAATTTGACGGAATAAAATCACTAATGTCCAGAACTGATGTTTAAAGTGGACTTTTTTGCCACTGAATAATTAAGAGTATAGTAAGAGTAAAGAGTAGTGGTGCAACGGATCACAAAACTCATGTTTCCTTCGGATCATATTACGGTTTTTGAGTCATGGATCATATCATTTAAAAAAAAAAAATTGCTGTGAGGTGCAAATATAACTTTGCTTTCCATTTATTATTTAAAGGTGTCAAAGAACATGTTTTCAAAAGATGTAATATAAGTCGTAAGTGTCCCCTGAATATATCTGAAGTTTCAGCTCAAAATACTCCATCGTTTTTTTTAATTAATTTTTTTAACTGCCTATCATTATAAATGCACCGATTCAGGCTGCGCGGCCCCTTTAAATCTCGTGCTCCACGCCCCAAGAGCTCGCACTTGCCTTAAACACCATAAACAAAGTTCACACAGCTAATATAACCCTCAAAATGGATCTTTACAAAGTGTTTGTCATGCAGCATGTCTAATCGCGTAAGTATGGTATTTATTTGGATGTTTACATTTGATTCTGAATGAGTTTGATAGTGCTCCGTGGCTAAAGCTAACATTACACACTGTTGGAGAGATTTATAAAGAATGAAGTTGTGTTTATGCATTATGCAGACTGCAAGTGTTTAAAAAATGAAAATAGCGACGGCTCTCGTCTCCGTGAATACAGTAAGAAACGATGGTAACTTTAACCACATTTAACAGTACATTAGCAACATGCTAACGAAACATTTAGAAAGACAATTTACAAATATCACTAAAAATATCATGATATCAATGATCATGTCAGTTATTATTGCTCCATCTGCCATTTTTCGCTATTGTTCTTGCTTGCTTACCTAGTCTGATGATTTGGTTGTGCACATCCAGACGTTAATACTGGCTGCCCTTGTGTAATGCATTGAACACTTCTATACCACAGGAAAAACTACTAGCCTAACTAATAAAGTTCAAACATTATTAAGGACAATTTAACAGTCAGTAATAAAATAAGAACAAATACACAAATTACAAGCATAGATAAATACAACAGAACAAAGTTACAAATAAAGGTCGAAATAGTAGTATTCAGGTACAGAATGTAATAGGCCTAATTAAATGTAAAATAAAATTTTGTGTTCACTGTATAAATTAATTATAGATTAATCTTTGTTAAAGATTACATCCAATTTCCTTATCAGCATTGTGTTGTGTAGTATGCGCTCTGCTATGACAAGACGATGGCAGATGACAAGAAATTTTGTTATGTAGTATGAGCACCAGAGCAATTCAGGTAGTCTTACAGTCCTGTAGTGTGAGCTTGCCCTAAGACATAACAAACTGTTCACAAGAATTCTTGCTGAGACGGGTATTTTGACATAATTTTGTGCGCATGTGTCTGTCTGAAACGCGTCACTCTGTGTGCATGCACAGATAACAGCATGCAAGTACTGAATTGAGTTCCCTTTTGCCTCTTCTTGCACTGGAATGGTTTACAATCGCTTGAATGTGTAAATTGGCAGGACAAAACATGTGCAATTGATACATTTTAACTCTAAACTTAAATTAATCCACGAATCACATGCGTGCCAAACTGTGGTGCCTGATCCATACGGATCATGGATCAACTATGATTCGTCGCTCCCCTAGTGAAGAGTCTCCAATACAGAGAAAATATTAGGAAGTAGCTGCTTCCATATGGGATTCTTTATTTAATTTTGGAGAATAAAACTTTAATGACTTTGGGGTTTTATTAATAATGAGGTGCTGTAATTGAACTAATTTTGCAGTCTGGGAGAGAGGATAAATTGTCCAAACCGCAACTGCAATCAAAAAGTATTGTCTACTTTATGTTTGCAGTTTGGTTTGGACCATTTATTCTTTTTCTCAACCTGTGAAATTACAAAAAAGTAAATTGACTGAGATAAAGTTTAGCAAAATTAACTGAGACTTTTTTTTTTCCAAAGGTTTCAAAGAAATATACCTGAACTGATTCATGTCGGATCTGTATCATATTTCTACATAGTCCAACCCAGGCTAAATGGGAAAACGTGGGCTTCGTGCACATTTCGCAACATTTTCAAAGTGAAATGTACAATGAGTAGAGCTAAAAGCTCATTTAGTTTTATCTGAAACATATGAAACGTCAAAACGTTTCAAATTGCAACGTCAAAATGTATTACCTATCGTGCACTATGGTAAAAAAAAGTCTTTATTAATCAATGATCTGCCCCTTTAATCATAATTTATATGAAAAGGAATAAAAGTTGCTGGTGTTTTACTGCCACAAGTGTTCATTTCACCTTGAAACTGCAGTGACATTTAGTTTCGAACAGTGGCTCTGTTTGAAACTAAATGCACCTCTATAAATGTAGCTTTCATTTACAATATCATTTACACATTTTCTACATAACACTATATATAAAGAGAAAGAAAGACGTCTGTGTATGCAACAGAGAGAAAATGAAGGAGCTCCGATCTTACAAAGGCTATTTGTCCTAGTCAAACATTCAGGAAACCACTTCGGCAGGAGAGACTCCCTCCGTCTATGCACATATTTCACTGAAAGTTCAAATGTCAAATAATAGATCCACATTGTCTGCTGTCCAGTCTATAAACTCCTTTCTGATTTTCCACTCTCATAGGAAACCATTCAGTAATGTGGGATTTCAATACTCAATAAACAAGTCGACAATCTGACAACCGTACGCCCACCAACAACTTACAGTGTTTACATTACTGCCCAGCAAAATATGACGGACAGCTCAGCGCACTCATTTCCTGCTGCAAACGCTCCCACCTGCGCCTCTCTGGAGGAGTTGGCCAGCAAGTTTAAGAGAGTCACCGTGTAAATCTGTCAACCGGGGGAGAGTGAGACGAATAAATGAAATAAAAATGAGAATCAATCGCTCGTTTTTTTAGCTGGCTGCTAGAAGCATGCTGTATAAGAGCGCAAAGATGGGACCTGCCAAAAATCACACATACTGTAAATGAGTGGAGCAGAGACTGACATCGCTGTGCAGCTAAATGAGGATTATACGCTTGTTTGTGCGTCTGCTTTTATATAACATTACTCACACTTCCTAATTTTGCGATTATGAACCGCAAATGCTGTACAGCAGAAGTGTTTCTATGGGGATTCTGCCTGAGATAACTGTGACAGAGTATACGTCAGTGCATAGAGCAGCTGAACTCTCCATCTTCACATGTTTAATTGTTCCAGTGTGACTGTCATTATCATTATGCATCTGGCAAAACTCTAACGTGCTTCTCCTATAGCTTTTATGTCATTAGCCTTTTTTTCCTTTAAATGTTCCAGTAAATGGGTCAAGGCATGCTCTTGTACACACTGCTCATATGCTCTCATACTCAAAAATCACACAGTAGCCCTGCTTTAGAAATACAGGCTGATGACAGCGGAAACAGTCGAAAAGAGAGACATTCAACAGAATAAAAGAGTAAAAAAGGTGGAGATATGACCCAAGCTCAAGGTTACAATTAAAGGATTAGTTCAATTACCCCAAGCTTTACTCACCCTCAAGGCATCCTAGGTGTATATGACTTCCTTCTTTCTGATGAACACAGAGTTATATTAATAAATATCCTGATGCATCCAAGCTTTATAATGGCAGTGAACGAGGGATCAACGAGTATGTCCTACGCCTTCCCTATTCAACTAATTAGGTTTTTTTCCGTAAGTAGAATAAGGAAGGCGTAGGACATACAGCATAAGCTTTTTGAAGAATACGGAAAGCAGAATGGTGGAAGCACTTGCAAGGTGATCATCATTTGTTTATAAAGCATATACAGTTGTATTTTTTTAAAGAAAATGACCAATCGTTTCGGTAGATAATACCCTTATTCCTCGTCTGGTATCGTTTAAAGCCCTTTGAAGCTGCACTGAAACTGTAATTTTGACCTTCAACTGTTTGGAGGCCATTGAAGTCCACTATAAGGAGAATAATCCTGGAATGTTTTCATCAAAAACCTTAAATTCTTTTCGACTGAAGAAAGAAAGACATGAACATCTTGGATGACATGGGGGTGAGTAAATTATCAGGAAATTTTCATTCAGAAGTGAACTAATCCTTTAATGAAGTCCTTCTGAAGGGAAGCGATGCATTTGCAAGGTATAAAGTAACGTTGCGTCAGTTACGTAGGACTCAAACTCATAGCCCCTGTTTACTTCCATTATAGTGCTTGGATACGTCAGGATATTTATTATTATAACTCTGTGTTCATCAGAAAGAAGAAAGTCATATTAGGGCTGGACGATTATGGCCTAAAATCAAAACCTCGATTAATTGAACATTGTACCTCGATTACGATTAATGAACGATTATTTTATTTCTGATTTTTGTTTTATTGCCCTCATAGTTCACTGACAAGGTTTGTACTGTAAATAGCCTATGATTGACTATTAAGGTGGGATATTTTTTTTCCTGTTGAAAGAGTGATCTGACATCATAGCTCACTATCAGCAGTTATTTTATCTATGGTTTGTAACATTTCTTACAGGTAAAGATAAATTAGCACAGTACCAGTAGTGATTGCGTGTGTGAATTAGTCATACCGTCTCTCTATTAATTGTGAAGCTGTGGGTTGTAAATAGTTCCTTCAAAAGTAGAAAAAATAGATGCTATAACTTTTGAGTTTCTAAGCTATTTTAGTGATAAATCACAGGACAGCGCTGACAACAAGTTTCTGCGTTCCTCTGTGTGCGCGCGATCTTCACGTTTTGCGCAGCTGTTTGTATGAGTGTTCGTGCCACATGCAGCTGCGCGAGCGCGGCATAGATATATGTTTATATCTATGCGAGCGCGGTAGCTCGATATAATAATACACATCCGATCGTCTAATCGCTTAAATGTCCAAACCATAAACCAAATACAACTGACAAAGTTTAGTCAAGACGCAAGGCTCACTGCTCGCGCGCCATCACTATGTGTTGAACCGGCGGTCACCTCCGTGTTTTGCTTTTATGCCACTGACTGGACTGTGCGGAGTCACGTGGCTACACACGCAGTTATGTTTTTAAGGGGGAAGTATTAACAGGATTAAAAAACCGAAATAACCGACATGGGAAAATTACGTCGGTTAGAGGTTCTGAATTCCGGTTTCGATTACTTTTCGATTAATCGTCCAGCCCTAAGTCATATACACCTAGGATGGCTTGAGGGTGAGTAAATCTTTGGGTAATTTTTTATTTTAACGTGAACTAATCCTTTTATGTCAACATAAAATTGGCCCTATTTAGAGGAGGACCCATTGTGCTTTTTTGCATCTTCAACTTTCTTTAGTGTGTAATGTTGCTGTTTGAGCACGAAAAAGGTCTGCAAATTTATAAAGCACAATGTCCACTCCAAAGGGAGCTATTCTCTATATGTGGTTCTCAACCAGGGGCCCGGGGCCCACTAGGGGGCCTCAACAAACTTCCAGCGGGGCCTCAATATGACTTAAACTCTTTAATAGTAAGTTCTGTTTATGAATTTCCTTAAACACCCAGATTGTAGTCTTGAGTTTTCTTCCAGGAATGTATACTTCACAATATTCCTCATTTAAATAATACGCAAAAAAATTGAGCAAGGCCTGGTTGAGTTGCATTAGTAGTGTTGAAACTCATGGTTATGTTAAGAGGCGTGACATTTCAAAAAACATGTTTGAAAAGGTTTTTTCTTGTTGAATATCTTGTTTCAGTATTTTTCATTTTTAGTAAGGTTTTTATTTTATTTTTTATTTCATATTTTTATTTTTATATCAAAATTGTTTAAATTTATATGATTTCATGAATTATTAGCTTTTCATAAACTCACGAGAGAGGGGAAACGGGATTGGAACAGTCAAATTCGAACCTGCATATTAAAATGCGAGCTCATTGTTAGGCCATGGCTTGGACGTACAGAAGCATTTTGATGATTCTCTTTTGAGTTTCTCCTACATTTTTCATCTAACCTCAGAGGTTGTATCAGTGCAAAGAGTTCATACTGTTCAGAAGTAGAGATCTTTACGAGCAGGATGGCTTATGAACCTACAATAAATCACAAACTGAAGATCAAGATCAGCTCTTAAAGAGTGTTTATGCGTGTGTCTGCGGTGGCCTTCCAAGATTCCACTCTAATTCAGAGATACTTCTGTAAGTTGGCTGGTTTGTTCAATTATAAAAACCTCTCAAAAGCAGTTATTTTCGTGGGTATGTGTGTGTGATTTTATAGTCTAAGAGGTTCTGAAAGTCAAGGCAACATAACAAATCATGATTAATGGCACAAACACACCCAGTGTTTCAATGACCCGCTATTAGTCACACAGAACAGCCGAACTGCCATAAACTCCTCAGACAGCAACACAAACACGTGCCACTCACATCCACTGTTAACGGGCGTCACAGCAAAGGTCATCTCTCTTTCAGTTTGCCAAAACATTCCTATGATTCTATTCAATATATAATACCCTTCAAAAGTTTGGTGAGGATAACTTTTTTTTTTTTTTTTATGTTTTTGAAAGGCTGCATTTATTAGATCAAAAATACAGAAAAACAGTAAGATTGTGAAATATTATTAGAATTCAAACTCTATTTTTTTATATATATTTTAAATTTCTCCAAAGAAAAAATTAGTTGAAAGGTATAGATGTACCACTGGAGTTGAGAGACTGATTACCATTCTGAACTTCCTCACGCTAGATGAGATACATAACAACGTTGCACTTGAGCACTGTCCAAGATAGTGATTTAACACACAAGTGTTCGCTTAGTGTACACACACCGAATCACAGCCCAGCCAAAAGTAACACCTGCTCTTAAAGTAAATAGGACAGATGCTCATCCTCCTGCTTTAAAGAGAGAGAGAAAGACTCAGTGACCCCCACTCATACCCTGCAAACAAGTCCTTTCTCTCTCTGGAGCTTCAGCCTTGATATTTCACTAACACTCAGGACCAGAACAATGCTGTCAAACTAATTACAAATCACAACAAAAACAAACCAATTACACTATTATTCAAAGGTTTGGAGGCAGTAATTTTTTTGTGTGTGTGTGTTGTTAAAAGAACCAAATACTTTTAATCGGCAAGGATGCATTAAAATGCATCAAAAGTGACAGTAATAATGTCACAAAAGATTTCAATTTCAAATAAATGTTGTTCTTTTTAACTTTCTATTCATCAAAGAATCCTGAAAAGAAAAATGTATCATGGTTTCCACAAAAATATTAAGCAGCACAACTGTTTCCAATATTGATAATAAAAAGAAATGTTTCTTCAGCAGCAAATCAGCATATTAGTATGACTTCTGAAGGATCATGTGACACTGAAGACTTAAGTAATGATGCTGAAAATTCAGCTTTGCCATCACAAGAATAAATTAGATTCTGAAATATATTAAAATAGAAAACAGTTATTTTAAATTATAATAATATTTCACAATAATATTACCATTTTTACTGTATTTTTTATCAAATATATGCAATCTTGGTGAGAAGAAAAAGTATCTTTCATGAATAATTCTTAGTAACAACCCCAAACTTTTGAACAGTAGTGTATCAAAAAATAAAATGCTTACTGTCTTGCCCCAAAAGACATGGCACCTAAAAAAACCACACAGACATCTGGGAAAGGTTTTATCACAAAATTAGGGGTAACACTTCATTTTAGTGTCATTGTTACATATGTTACATGTAGTTACTATAGTAATTACTAAAAATTATGCATAATTACACGCAACTAACCCTAAACCCAACCAAACCCTAATAATAACCCTATGGTAAGTACATGTAGTTACTTAATATTACTCAGTACTTAAAATGTATAACTACAGTGTAACAAGTACCTTAAAATAAAGTGTAACCAAATTAGGTAACTCTTTTTTTCGATGTTCCACTCTAGACATTCTACTAAGTAACTAGCAGTCATTAGAATATTAGCAAAGTCCCTTTTACTCGGCGGCCATCTTTGAAACGCCTCTCGGGCATCCTGGGCATCATGCAATCACTTTGAATGGGAAAACATCAAATTCTCCAAAACTGTTCGCCAACCTTTCGATTAAATTTCATATTTGAAATCACCAATTAAATCTAACAACAACCGGCTCATAAATTTAGTTTCTAAACGCTCGAATCATGACAAAAAAAACTGTATTTTTCAGGCTGGATCAAGCTAATGCGCATACGCAGACCTAAATGCGCGTCTCTTCGGAGGCGCGCGTCTGACGGCCGCTGAACTGACGCGATGACTTTACCAGTCGCGATTGGCTCTTATTTAGAAGGCGGGGCTTATTCCGCCATATTGCGCGTTACACTTTCTCCCATTCAAAACAATACGAGTGACACGTCTTGTGTTATTCTATAGTCTTTGGTATTAGAAGACTGTCTGCTTACGCTGCATTCACACGGGGCGTCAGCGTCAACGCTTGACGGAGGGCGTGTCTGAAGCTTGTGCTGACGCGACCGTTATAGTGATTACAGCCAATCACATTACTTTCCGGTGTTGCACGAACGCAGTTGGCTGCAACTGCTCTAGGGTATTTGCATAGGGCGATCTGATTGGATGACGCCTGCGTTGGCGCTTGAAAAGTTGAGAAATCTTCAACTTCTGCCGCTTGCAACGCGAGTGAAGCGACGCGACGGAACCCACAATTCAGTTCGGCAACGCATGACGTCACCCATTCAAAGTAAACGAGAAGCGTTAACGCCGGCGCCCCGTGTGAATGCAGCCTTACTGTGTGTTCACACCGCGGGCGGCGAGAGCGTCAAAGTGACGCTAGTCATTCATTTTCAATGAGAGCGGCGCGGCGCGGCGCGTCTTGGACGGTGAGAGCGTCGAGGAGAGTTGAAATCAGGTTAACTTTATGGTAATGAGCTATGACGCGGTTCGGCGGCAACCAATTGGAATGTAGAGGTCCTCGCTTCAGAGGCTTCCGATTGGTTGACGCGACTTGTCATTTACTTTGACCCTCCCGTCGGCGGCGGTTTGAACAGTACAGCGTTGTTGGCAGGGCGGCCAAGGCGACTGTTGACGCTCTCGCCGGCGGCGGTGTGAACGCACGGTTAATATCTGCTAACACTTTATTTTGATGCTCACCCAACAGACATCCTATGGACTATACTGTAAGTAACTTTGCAACTACATGTAAACTTATTTCACTAACCCGAACCCTGGCATAACCCTAACCTAACAGTCTACTAAAGTTAGTTGACATGTAGTTGCAGAGTTACTTATAGGTTGTTGTGGAATGTCTGAAGTGGACCATCAAAACAAAGTGTAACCCAAAATTATATACATCAATGCACCACACATTTAATAATGTATGAAACAATGAAACTGTGTCTTATGACGGGAACACTAATAAGGACTGTGACAGCATGAGTCTGTCACCACAGTATGAGGGTCAGTGAGTGATCTGACTGGAGTCTGTGTCTCCATCACTAAACACAAGCTCATTATCAATGTTTTTGGCACAGTTCATCTTATTCTCCATTCTTTCTTAATGACTGGCTCAAGCAATATTACTAGTTTATTATTTTTTCTTCTTTGTTTAATTTGCGTTATCTTAGTTTACACTCCACTATTGCATTATTTTATTTTACTTTTATTTGTTACTGTAACTTGATTTTTTTTTTTTATTGCTGTTTACAATTTCTCACTCTATGCAGCTGCAAAAGCTCTGACAATACCAATGTATAGAGTATTTCATTCTAACAAAACACAGCGAAATTGAAAATTGAAGAAAGAGGGCTTTTCTCTGGGCAAAACAAATATGACCTTGTGTGTCTTCCTGCAGAGAATGAGGGTCTTCCTTTGCCTGGGTTTCAGTGTGCTACACATCCCTGGCTGTCCATAGCTCATTTGTTCAATCATTTCCCACAACACAGCCAGAACACGCTCCGTCTGCAACAAGATTGCTATGTATATACACACAATGCCAATGACATTTCAACAGTTAGATGTTCTGCACTGGCATTGAGGAAGTCAGCTGTTGTCCCCCATTTAACTTGATTGAGGACTGTAGATGTTTTGCAGATTGAAGTTTAAAATATGTGCAAATAAAGAATTCAGATCTCTCTACATGCACATGTGGCTGTAACATCACAAAGCTTCTGCACCTCCCTGTAGCAGTGAACAAGGCTGGCTCTGTGTAGCGTGTTTTGGGTGAGTTTAGGAGCTGACTGGCAACCGTGGGTGCTCCTGGTGAAGGTGTTGATGGTAAAGGGTGAGGTTTGAGCAGATGAAAGTGGACGAGAAACCACTTAGCAGCCACTTGGAAAAAGCTGAAGTATATCTTAAGAATGCAACGCTGTATTTTCTTAAAGGAATAGTTCACCATTAAAAATTAAAGTTTAGGCATAATTACTCACCCTCTTGTTGTTACTCTGTATAGTTTTCTTTCTATCCATGGAATACAAAATTAGATGTTAGGTAGGAATAGTAAATAATGGTGGAGTAAATGATGACAATGTACCTTTTTGGTTGAACCTTCTTGAATGATGTATTTTTGGTTCACTGTTCAGACAATAACTGAGTAGTTTCCGTCTTTCTATGGAAACTTTACTCTGTTAAGCCTGATATATGAAATAGTCAGAAAAATCCTTTTTTTTTTTTTTAATGGAACAGTTTATTGACAAAAATCTAAAAGAGAATCTAAAAAAGTTTGCATATGCGTGTTGTATCATATTTGAGGCTTTTATGGCCCATATGGTATAATATAGTAAGATTATGGATCTAACACTCGAGGAGGAAAAACAGTTTCATTCAGAGGCCCAAAATC
Source organism: Megalobrama amblycephala (assembly GCF_018812025.1). Lineage (NCBI taxonomy): Eukaryota > Metazoa > Chordata > Actinopteri > Cypriniformes > Xenocyprididae > Megalobrama > Megalobrama amblycephala. The sequence goes on from NC_063054.1 coordinate 24,163,221, forward strand.
TTACCGCAAATGTTTGATTGGTATCATGGTTTCCACAAAAATATGAAGCAGCACAACTGTTTTCAACTTTTATAATAATCATAAATGTTTCTTGAGCAGCAAATCATCATATTAGAATGATTTCTGAAGGATCATGTGACACTGAAGACTGGAGTAATGATGTTGAAAAGTCAGCTTTGATCACAGGAATAAATTACATTTTAAAATATATTCACATAGAAAACATCTATTTTAAATTGTAATACTATTTCACAATATTACCATTTTTACTGCATTTTTTGATTAAATAAATCCAGCCTTGGTGTGCAGAAGAGACATATTTCAATTGTACAATTACATTTGTAATGTTTCCAAACGTTTGATAGGTACAGTACATTTTCTGCCTTATTCTGTGATCTTTTTTTTTCTTTTTTTTACATTGTATAAAATCCATGAGGAGTTTGAGGACTTAATGCACAAGTGTTTGTAGTACATAAACCAATCATAAAATTGTCATAAAATATAGGGAAAAATATTAGATATTGGTTATTGTTCAGCAGTGTATTTGATTTCTTATTAAAAGCAAATTAATTTCAAATTAAAAGCAAGAGATGAGATATATATAAAAAAAAAAGAAATCTATCAATTAGACAAAGGTCAGATAAAAACTGTATTACACCCAAAATTTCTGCCCCCTCACTTCTGAAATGATGGCTACGCTCCTGTGCTGATCTGTATGCTCTTTATAGCACTGACCCCTCTCACAAACACTCCAGCAGAATGAAAGCATGCACTGCTCATGCTGTTATTCTCCAGTTCATACCAACACAATGACACAGACTACTCTTTATGACTGCACATGATGACCCATTTGTTCTGCATTCAAGTGAAGAAATAGGCAAGACTGGAACCAGTATTTTGTTTTTCTCCCAATGGGACATCTTTACAGCAATAATTAAACAATAAAAAACTATATAAACAGTCTCTATATTGCCTGTGTGAGAGAACTAGACCCGATTTTGTCTGTACGGACTACAAATAGGCTATATTGCCAAAACCCATATCAAAGCTTAAAGCTTGTATCAAAACTTATCAAGGCAAACAATGACTACACTAACCTCTAAATACCATTAAGCAAACTATAGTGCAAGTGTCAAACATATACAGATCATACATAAAAGATAGAAGTAACACACACAAGCTGATGCCTGTTGAATTAGCAAGGATGCAGCTTTACAATAGTGGCTGGATTACTTTGACAGAGTGAACATGATCAGTACTTTACATCAGAGGGGATATTCTGCTTGTGAAGAGACTTAACTGCATAAAGGCTGAATGAAGACAAAACTTTTCTGTCTATAATATTGGAAGTTAATGGGATAGTTCATCCATAAATGAAGTTTGTCATAATTTACTCAGCCTCATATTACTCCAAATATGTATGACTTTCTTCAAGTTTCCCAGTCCTCATTGACTTTCATTCAAAAAAAGATGCCAAGCGAATGGTGACATCCAATTGTGTGTTCCACAGAAGAAGAAGAAGAAAAACATATAGGTTTGGAACACAAATGAGGGTGAGTAAATGACAGAATTTTATTTTTTTTATTCTCTTTAAATGGACTTTACGGATGTAAATACCCCCCCAAAACCGAAATGACTCCACACACGTTTTCCTTTGCGTAAAAAGTGAGGACGCGGAAGAGCAAACCTGTCCAAACAAGTCAAGAAAACGCACCGAAACCTCAGGGAATCCAACATCTGCCTCGGAACACACAGCGGAAATGTTGGACACTTGAATGCCGTGACGAGACAGCAGTCGGTACAAGTCTCCAAACTAGGGGGGAAGCGAGAGGAAGAGAGCGAGTCTTACCGAGATACTGCCTGATCTCCAGCAGAACTTTAGGGGGTCCTCCGTTCAGCTGGTAAAACAGTGAGCCGAGACAGAAGAGCAGCAGCGTGGCCATGCAGAAAGCATAATCGCGCAGGGAGAAGCGAAGCCCGAGAGCCGATAACCAGAATCCCTTTCTGCTGTTCCGATCTGTGCTGTGATTTTTTAGACGGGGACTGCTGCTGTAATTCTTCATCGTCTCCTCACATGGAAGCGCCGAGAATGGTCGTCACCCATCCGCCTCTTTAGATAAAAACTTTTTAGTTAACATTTAAACACTTCACAGATCGATGCGCGCGAACGGAGGCGTTCAGATGTTCGTCCTCTGCTCGGTCGTGTTTTCTCGTCTGCTCTTGCTGAGCTATTTTTGCGAATGAAGTTGGGAATCCATCCTCTGCTTTTTGGGGTTAGTGTCGGTGTCGGATTACCGAATGTGGAGGAAAAAGTTCAACCGGAGGATGGACTCCCGCTCACGCGCTGCCGTGTGCAGCTCAGCACCACCAGGCGGAAGAAGCGCGAAAGCGCTCGAGAGCGGCCTGTACATCATCAAATCTAGTAATTATTTTATCAAATACAAATATTTTAATAAAAATGCTAGAAATATCTATCTACATCATGAAAGGGTGGAATTTGTCAAAGCGGCAGCAGGCTTCAGTGTAAAAGCTGTGCTTTTGAAGGAAAATTTCCAGGCCTCCTCTTTAGCCTCAAGCAGTGTTTGCTGTTCTCTCTCCCAATTATTTTATCAAAGAATGGTAAGAAAGTAAAAATGTAAAAAAAAAAAAAAGAATAGTTCTCAAATTAAGATGTTTATTTGTATACAGTACTGCTATACTAGTGGCAAGTTATTTGAACTTCAAAAATAAATGATCTAAGGTCAGTTTGCACTAAAGTGTACACACATGGGTATATAATTGTACTTCTGTTGAAAGCTTGAAGGCTTTATTGATATTTCTTTTAATATTTTGATCAAGTCTTAACATGAGATAAATAGGGTTGTGTCATTGACCTAACAGTCAGCCAGGCTGAGAAATAATATACACTATATACTGTTGAAAATTTTGTTTTTTCCTAAAGAAATTAATACTTTTATTCAGAAAGGATGCATTCATTTGATCAAAAGTGCCAGTAAAGACTTTTTAATATATAATAAATAATTTCTATTTCAGATATATGCTGTTCTTTTGAACTTTCTAATTATGAAAGAATAATAAAAATATATATAGTTTCATATAGTTTCAAAAACATTAAGCAGTACAAACGGTTTTCAACATTGATAATAATAATAATAAATGTTTCTTGAGCAGCAACAGCAAATCAGCATATTAGAATGAGTTTTGAAGCATCATGTGACATTGAAGACAGAGTAATGGCTGCTGAAAACACACAGGCAGTCAGTTTAGGATATTCTTTTTTTTATTACACCTCAAAGGGACAAATATTTTAAGACATTTTTGTTTGTAAATACACAAGCAAAACCTTTATGGACAATCATTAGCGAACTGAAACCAGATAAAATCATCTTTATACATGTATTTTACAATGGTCACTGGAGCATGTCACTTGCTAACTATAGGTGAAAGAGTATTGCTCTATGATGTATAATACAGCTAATAATTACATTTAATGTAAAAGCAAAAATAAGTTATTTAAATATCAATTACATATACAGAATGTGCAACCTCAGTTAATCATTTCATATATGTAATTAAGACCCAGTTTTATATCATTTAAGTTCTGGTCATGGTTAGTTCTGTAATTAATTAACAAGTGATTATATTTTTTTAACAGATTTGATATTTAAACAGCTCAACTCAACCATCAACATTTGACCTGAAAACAAACATATTAAAAAACTGTAAATGTGTCGATCTCACCCATCTTTGTAATCTCATTTTCTCCACAATGGAATTAAAAAACAATTTTCAATCTTTAATAAAGTGCATTTTTTACAGTAACATTTCATGAAATATATTTTTGATTTTAAATACATAAAAAGCCTCATTGTTATCAAAGCACTCTTCTGATAGCAATCTGAAGGCAACCATTCTGATATAAAGAAATCTATCGATTCTCTACTGCTATTTAAAGCGTTCATTAAAATCTTGAGCGTTATGGTCTATAAATTGTGCTGCGTTACATACAAGAGTAAATGGCATGAGGGAGAAATACAATTCTAAAGTGAGTGTTCAAAAAGACACCATTTCCTAAAACTACAAGGCCTTGGGGAAGCATGACTGGTGTCTTTCTTTAACTAGAAAACTGAAAGACCTTTAAAAGCATCTGAATGTACTGAAACGAGCTGAATTCTCACCTCAGCCGCTCAATTAGAAACAGCTTGAGAGTGATTGTGGGTGAAACTCTTCATTGTGCTTAATTTGGAGCAATGCAATGCTTTAAATTTGTGAGCTGTAATGACGTCAGCTAACCTCGTACTTCACGCTCAGCTTTCATTTAGAAGGGAGCCTGCCAGATGCTGTTCTGTTCTTTCCCCAACGCCAGATGTAAGTAAGAAAAGTTGTGTCCATCCACAATTACCACATAACACACCTTATTCTCCCTGAAACACACACGTCATTTGCATTGTGTTCTGGATGACAAAAAAATAATACAAAAAAATAATTGTAAATCAGACCCAGTGATGAAATGTGACTGAATTTCACTTGACAAATCTATAAATAAATGATGCTTCATGGATCTTTCTTCCCAATTTTTAAATCGTGGCTGAAGCCCCAGTCTGTGTAGGTCACTAGTGTCAGAACGCTCCTTGAAGTTGTTCATTTTCAGTTTTGATTTGTATTTTAAGGCTAAGACTGTGTGCTTTCAAGAGCTTGAGGCTTTTTCTGATTCAAAGTGTGTTCAACACCCCAGTCAAAGTGCAAGGCAATCTGGGGCATAAAAAAAAATTAAATAAAACAAAAAATAAACACCTGTACACATTTCACTCCAGCAAGAATATTACAGCTGTGTGATGCATCAGTCGCATCAGAGATGAGTATAATGAGAGGTAAACAATATGCATGAGTATAATTTTCAAGATAACAGGCAACATATTGATACAGTAATAAACTCTGATATGCCGCGACAGCCGAGTAAGTGTTGAATATTGACAGGGAAGATTAAATGTGTTGTATAAAGTATTATATTATGCTTAATATAAGGAGTGATGCTAGCCATGAAGAAAGAAACAAATGAAACGGTTTGTACAAACATAGTACATACTTGCTAAAACCGTGACCAACTATTGGCCTAAAATCAAAATGTGCATTGCTCTGAATATCCCCATATGGCAACATCATGCTTTTGGGAATTTGAGAAACACCCTTTTACTTGATTCACCTCATATACATACTGTATGCTTTGAAAGATAAAGTAGTATTATATTAACAAAACCTGCATGAAATGACATTGCTTTGGCCAGGTGACATACTCTTGATATTGATGTGCTTCAATAAGCACGAAACCTTTTTTTCCTTTACGGTATTTTTTCTAAATAAATCTCACGCTTCCTGAAAAAGCGAGAAATGTTTCAGAACAGTCTTTAAATTCATACAAAAGCATAAATTTTCAGAAAAAAGTGTGCTTTCTTTCGACAGGCGGTCCTTTCAGGCCAAAACAACTATCTGTTGATAGGCCCACAATAACAGTCCTTGGAAGCCAGATCTGTCATTTCTGTAAATGCCAAAAAGGCTTGAGATTATAAGACAAAAATGTTGGGGAAAAATTCGGCAGCTGTTGTCCAGGTCTGTCCCTTCACCTGGCAGAAGAGTTTGATCCATTTATTCTAGTTCATAATAGCTCATATTACTATTATGACTGTCCTGAGCTGCTGGCTGTGACTAGTTGGGCTTCGCTGAGAAGAATACGTATGTGATGGTCCTCCTTCAGGCCAGCTTCTCTCGCTCTTGCCTCGTTTAAGGACGAAACGCGACCCAGCGTGTCAAAGCCTGCAGCCAATAGAGGAGCAGAATACATGGGCATTCCGATCGACACCAGCCAATCGGACACAGAACTCACATGAACAGGAGACACCGGCTTCCGACACATGTCGGTCAAACCTCCCGAGGGAATCTGTGGAGATACAGACCAAATGTCAGTGCTAATGCAGTCAACTAAATAAGAGTATCATGATCTAATTTGACTCACATGAATGTGCTAAATCAATAAATCTATGAAAGTAACTCACAGCCATGCGGTGCTCCTTGCGGAGTTGTTTAACTCTGATCTGATCCAGACTGGACGCCACTTCCTTCACTGGCTGCTGGAAGTCCTCTGAGTACCTCTGTACTAAGAGTTGAGGAATACCACATCGGCCGTGCTATGAAACGCAGAGAGAAAGGGAAAGATTAGCCAGGATAACCAAGTGGAGTTTGCCACCTCATTTAAACGACTGGAAATCACCTCTAGAAACCTTACAACCCTGTACGGCCCCTAAGAAAAACATAAGTCCGGTTATCAAAATATGAGGGGAATTTTCTTTGCTAACACTTGAGTCAAGCTAAGCCGTGATTAGCGCTCAGCTAATGTGAGCAGAGCAACTTTGTCTCAGATTGTGGACTCTGAATAACAACAGAAATTATCAGATCATAAAGTTTACTTCATGTGGCTTTTTAATTGATTTTACGGGTGGTAGAGACCGAGCATACTTGGAAACGGAGTCTGACTCACAAACAAGCAAACTTTATGTGGCAATTATAGCATTACAAGGCGAGCGAGACTAAATTGTTTGTTTAATGTGAGATTCAGCGCTCTAAAGCTAACATCCCCCTGTGTGGCGTAACAGATCCACTTTAATCATTTTCAGGATGTCTTTGTTAGCGCGCCAAATGACCATCTTACTTCTCTAAAATAAACGCTGTGGACTTATAATATTGCAAACCAAGCGGTTTTTAAATTGTAGTTATCTCAATAAGGGAAATACTCATTTCACTTTGTGAACTAATCAACAATCAAAGTACACGGCTCACAACACAAAAAGACAGCACATCAGAGCCTCAGTGTTTACGCTCCTCAGGGAAATCAAACAATGAACAGCAAACAAGCTGCGAGAGGAGAACGTATACTTTATATTACACACTTCAGCAACTTCAGAACACAAATACAAATCTTTTTGATGAAATCTGAAAGGTTTCTGTCCCTCCACTGACAGCCTACGCAACTACCACAAGCCTCAGAAAAATATTAATCTTAATCTCCAACTTAATCTTAATATTAATCTCCAACATGCGTTCAAGCAACAACTTCTGCTCTTCACATGCGTCATGGTGCTCTCATGAAAGTGCGTTGGAGATGAATATTTTGTAAATAAAGTGGTAAATATGTTTTTTTGGGGCACACAAAGCACTTGTGTTGATTCATAAAATTGAGGTTAAATCACTGGAGTCACATGGATTACTTTTATGATGTCTTTACCTTTCTGGGGCTTGAAAGTGGTAGTTGCGTAGACTGTCAATGGAGGGACAGAAAGCTCTCAGATTTCATCAAAAAGATCTTCATTTGTGTTCTGAAGATGCACAAATGTCTTATGGGTTTGGAAAAACATGAGGGTCAGTATTTAATGACAGAATTTTCATTTTTGGTTGAACTAACCCTTTAAATTCTAAATCTACTCAAAGAGATCCAAACAATTTCTCGTGCCTAATATGGGGTACATCCGATAGGCTGTGGGTCCAGGCATAATTGGATTGGCTGCCAATAAAAAGCACTAAAACTCCAGGCAGTCTGAAACCACAAGCTGCTCCAATGTTTTTATATTAAAGAGGGGACATTTTTCACCTCTTATTCACCTTTTTTTGTTTGTGATAACCTCAAAGAAGTGATTTGGAATTAGATTTGGTTTGTCGGTGAATGTGCAGTGGACATTATACACCAAGGACCCAAGATGATGTACCTGATCTGAGATGCTCTGTGAATACTTAACTCCCTGCTTATAAATTATGCAAAAAGCGAGTCTTCCAATCCTTCCACTTTTCCACTGCTATTGCTGGCATTGCTGAAAGGACTTTAAGGATACAGGATATGTGATAGTTATGTCTGAGCTAAGTCATGCATTTTTAGCAATTAAAAATAGCTAAAGAAAAGGAGTACAATTAATTATACAGAGACCTATAGGTACTATATGGATGTCATCTTATATGATGGTTAAGGAGTGGAAATTAGTGTTTGGATGAGCACTGATTAAAATGTATGTTTCTTTCCGTTTCTCTTGACACATCCAGCAGTAAATGGAAGGAAAAAATAAACCAGCCATGACTTTCCAGGGACAGTGGCATGGTTGAGTCAAGCCCCCTACTGTTAATCATTGTGCTTCTGTTTAGACTGCTAACTGCTTATTACTGCTATAGTGCCACCATTTTCCGCACCATTTTCGCCATATGACGCAGTTCATACAAACTTGTGGTCACTTGAACATGAAGTCCATGAGACTATGTCAGGGTTTCTCAGATCTCTAAAGAGTTATTCACTGTCTTGAAGAGTTTAGCTCCAAGCACAATCAAAGACTCCTGAGCAAGCTAATCAAGGTCTTCAGAATTACTAGAAAATAACCGGTAGGTTTGTTTGATCAGACTTTGAGGGCAGTGGCCTTCCAGGGCCGGATTTGAGGAACTCTGCCATACGGTGTCCCATTTGGCATTTTAAGTTTTTGAAAAGTGCTCACAAGAGCCCATTTTGTGACTGCTATGCACCTTACTACTACTACCCAAAATAGGCAACACAGCATTACTACTAGATTCATTCGAAAGGAAGTCATGACTTACTTTATCGGAGTATGGCTCTTCGGTGAGATCAATCCCTTCCGAGCGCATCCTGTCCTCCAGCAGAGTCTCGATGTCAAGCATTTTGGCATGGGAGATCTTCCTGCTGAGGGCGACTTTAGCACCGTGGATCTGAGGACATGCTGATTCAGGCAGGTCAGACAGCCAGGGTGGACTCAGAGCTACGGGAGATTCACCTGGTGATACTGGAGTTGATGGAGAACTCTCGGAGGGAGTGGTTGGAGTATATATAGGTTTTGGGGGTAGAGTTGGGGTATTTGGCACCGAACCAGACAGCACCAGTGGAGGGTGGCGCAGACCATTCGGCATACGTTCTTTGGACTTTTTAGCAGGCACAGGAGGTGGGACAGGCGGCTTTTTAGGGTGAGTCCGTGGTGCTGGGCTAGTCGGGGCAGAGACAGGCTGGCGGTTTGAAATCTGAGCGGCAGGCGATTGACTGACCAGGCTGAGAGGAAGCTGTGTGGGAACGAGAGGCCTCTGCAGAGAGCCCGTCTCTCTTCCAACACAACTCTGATCCTGTTTTGATTGTACAGGATCTGTCTTCACTTCCTTTTTGTTGCTCTCCGGTCTTCCTCCATCCTCACTGCCACACTGGTCCTTCCTTTGATCGAAGGCCTGCTCCCAGTGTATATCCCCTAGAGAATGCGAGCGCTTCCAAGACTCAGGGTTCTCCTGGGGGCCGTCCAACTCCTCACAGCTTCGGCTGACCGGTATGCAGGAGGTTTGTCCTGCTTTGGAGCCCTTCTTGAGGCCGAGGCTTCGCAGGCTGAAGCTCTTTATGGGCCGGGGCAGAAAGGTCTTTGGGAACTTGCGTTCCTTCTTGGCCTGCTGCTGAAGAGCTTCAGTGGAGCGAGTCATAGGAAGAGTGGGATAGTCTGTAGACTTTACACCCCCACAATCAAATCCAGATGAACCACGGCTGTGGCGCGACGCCTTGCGGCTCTTACCTGAAACAGAGAATCGTGCTTTCAAATAAATTCATTAATCACATATAATTCCTCCTTAAAGGCTTCAGAAGGTACCTTTTTTTGTGGTTCCTAAGAATACATCTGATGTCATAATGATGAACAGGAAGAGACAGTATTGTAGCAGTTTAGTTTCACACATGAGTACATGAGCTCCTCCACTTTCTCATTGATGCATGAGCCAAACCAACAATACACACTATTACTGATTAGGTTCATGCATCAGTGAGTATTATCATAACTGAAACCAAACTACTACAATCTGAAATGTATACTATCAGAAAATAAAATGCAACTTTTTGGTGTACAACAGCTTGTGAATGGGGCAGTATCCTCAAAGGTATCTTATCTACCCCTAAAGGATTGATATTATTACCTTAAGGGTACATATCAGCAAATTGTGGTACTAAAAATGTTAAACTGACTTGACACGTCGTTCCAAAACTGTATAACTTGCTTATATGAAATAAAATATTTTTAAAAATGACAATGTTTTAGTCTGCAGAAGAAAGTCATAAGGGTTTAGAACAACATGAGGGTGAGCAAATGATGACAGATTTCTATTTTTTTGTTGAACTACCCTTTTAACATGCAAGTAGAACATAACAAATATCTATATGCAAGTAAAGGTATGAAAAAGTACAAATGTTTAGTCAACAGGTTAGTGGTCACATTGTTTAGCAGGTACCCAGAGGCATAGTTCATTACACAGTTCAATTGCAGATACGTTCATTAGTTGTACTGAACGTTTAGTGATTATGCAAGGGTTAGTTTCGAGTTAAAGTTTGGGTGAGCGTCAAATGTGTGTTAAGATGTTAAGTGATGAAAACCACAAATTTAGATCATATTTATTTTGAAAGTTTCATCTTTTTCTGTCAGTTTTCTACGTCAAATATACTCAATATGCTGAGTGCAGAGTTAATGACAGTCAAGCTATTTAAGATTCACAGAGGCACAACACTTTGTATATTAAAAATAATAATAATAAATAAAATGACAAATGAGCATTTATATGCAGGGACCTTAGAGATAAATGTAAAAAACAAAACGAAAAAAAAAAACCAAGAAGGGAAAAGTAATCAGCACAGATAACAATGTCAGGAGGTGAAAAGGGATGAAAAAAGCAAGCAGACCAGAATGCTAGAGATCATAGAATGGATTTATTTTCCACATTGGCAAATTGCACATATTCCTGATCGTTCTAAACACTCATACTCGGCTCCAAGCACACACATACATACGCAGACTCAAACACTGACATACACAACAGAAGGAGGGATCAGTCAGTGTTTCAAGATGCCGGTAGGAGGTTAAGAAGGCAACAGAGAAGTGAAAACCTTAAACATTGAACTTCTTTGGAAATACAGAATGAGATATGGTCCTCTCACTAAGATAAAATCCTCTAAAAAAGACTTAGTAGGTTAGCTCCTACTTTTACACAATCTACATAAAATAACAGCTTCCAATCGTATGTAGCTTCTATTCAGTCACTATATTTTGCATTCTTTTTTAGGCACATAAGAACTTGTGCAATATGACCACAACAAACACCACACACAAATATGGAGTGATATTTCTTGAAATGGCAAAGGGAGGGAGAAAGAGAGATGTTAAATAGAGTCTGAAATGAGTCTGCGGTGGTTTTGCCATGGAGAACATTCTCAAAATCGTCCTGTGTGTAAGTCCTGTGAGCACAAGCCTTGTGTGAGGTTCTGTCTGTCTCTCTTTAGATTTCTCTGAAGCAGCTGATGTGTGTTGATTAGTTAGCGATGGCAAGAGTGGTTGCTGCTTTTGGAAATGTTGATTTCTAACAGAATGGAAGAAAGCAGGAGCAGTAGTCTGTGTAGGCTGGATAAGAGAGTTAAAAGAAAGGTATGATGATAGAGTGCTTCTGGAAAAGAGTAGCAGAAAGAGAACAGGGCACAGCAGATGTGACAGACAGAGAGGCTTGGGTTAAATCCAGATGTGATGACAGTTTCTCATTGGCTGTTAGGACACTGATCATGGCAGAGGCCCAGAGGTGAGAGGATGGTGTCATGGCGTTGCTACACTAGGCTGGGACATGGTGATGCGGTTGGTATGGAGATGCTAGACAAGCGCCTGGTTACCATTCTCTAGGTTTTCGTTGCTTTCGTAGCAACCAGAGTCCCGTGGGGAATCAGCCATGAGGCCACGCCCCTCACAGAGAAGTTTCTCCTGAGAGCCAGAGAGGGCACTGCGCTCTGGGTCACTGCTACCTGTAACACACAAAGACACACATTGAAATATTTTTATTAAACAAGTGACGGGGTGGTCCTGAGTCCAAATAACTGTCATTGCTAATGGATGCTAATGCTGATGGCTATGCTCAGTGTAGGGGTAAATTGAGTAAAGTAAATTCAGTTACATAATCAGATTACTTTTTCAAGTAACTAATAAAGTAGAAATAAGAGTGTTGAACTTCTCCTGTATCCTGTTCTTCTTTAATCTAGAATGGCAGCACAGCTCAAGGGTTTGTTTGAGTTGCGCCATCTACTGTACAGGCGTAAATATGCATTTCCTTCAGCCTGAGACTTATTCTTTTTTTGAAAGGGCCTTAACATTTGCCAAAAATAGAACTACTTTTGTTGTTATTAAAAAACAAACAAGCAAGCCCAGCACAGGTGAGAAAAAGTAATGCTAAAGTAATGTAATGCATTACTTTTCATAAAACGTAAATAAGTAACGCAATTAGTTACTTTTTTAGGGAGTAACTCAATATTGTACTGCATTACTTTTAAAAGTAACTTTCCCCAACATGTTCATGTATTATAGACATTTGTTGTTTGGATAAACATTTAATATATTGTGTATTTACTAAATCCATGTGTGCACTACTTTTCAAAAATGTTCCAAAAGTTTCAAATAAATGCTGTTCTTTTAAAATTTCAATTCATCAAGGATAAAAAAAAAAAAGCATCACAGTATCCACAAAAATAGTAAGCAGAACAACCGTTTTCAACATGGATAAGAATATTTCTTGAGTACCAAATCATATTTGAATGATGTCTGAAGGATCATGTGACACTGAAGACTGGTGTAATGGCTGCTGAAAATTCAGCTTTGCCATCACAGAAATAAATAACATTTTAAAGAACAGTTATTTTAAACTGTAATAACATTTCACAATATTACTGTTTTTACAGTATTTTTGATTCAATGAATGCAGCCTAATAATCCCAATCGACCCTAAACTTTTGAACAGTGGTGTGATGTGTGTGGATGTGTGTGTGTGTACTCACTGTCGTAATCCTGCAGTAGTTCTACAGCAGTCATCAGTACGGCGCGGTGTTGGGGGTCTTTGATGTTGAGCTCGTCCAGATCTTCTTCCTCTAGTAACTTAAACGTGTCCAGGTCTTCATACCCATTAAATAGGAACGTTGGCATGTGCTCCTAAAATATACATACACACATTCACAGATTACACATCCTGTAGAGCTGTAGCACTATGTAGAACCCTTACAGCTAAAAAAAAAACCAAAAAAAAAACCCTACTCCACCCTAGTAGTTCAACTATGGTGGGATGTATGTGTGGGAATGTTTCCAGACTTCAAACTCTATTGTGACAGCCAACTATCATTATAATCCATTAACACACTTAAAACACCACAATGAGGCTTTAAATGGGTCCTGCTATCTATTGTGTGTAGCCGTAAGGTCTGTAATGTGATGTTATTTAGAGATGTTATAACGCAGGAGCTTGTGGGAGGTCTGAAGGGTGTGCATGTCTCTGTGTTTAAATAAAAATTTTAAATGACATAGGGAAATGACCTCGTCCCACATTCTCATAGTTAATGTGCTTTAACAAGTGCCGACCATCTTTTCACACCAACATCCACTTTTTCATTTTCTCATCTCTCCCCACCCCGTTCTTAGATTCTGTCAGTAAAGATTAAAGATGAGCCACACACTCAGATTTATGTTAGATGATTATAGATATACCAGTCAAATTTAAAGCATGTACATAATTCAATAAAAAAAAAGGTTGTGTGTGGTCTCCGTCTCACCTTCAGGTTGATTCTCTCCAGTAGCTCCTCGACAGAGCTGGGTTTGGGCGGCCTGCCCTTCCTCCTCCTCCGAACCGCTCGTTTGGGCTTCTCCTCTTCTTCAGCCAGCACATCCACATAGATGAACTTAAACGTGCCCACCTTGTTATTGAGCAGACCCATCCAGGTGCCCATGGGTGGCTTACTGATGATATCAATCACATCTCCTCTCTTAAGAGAAAAGCAGAGAAATTGAGTGAGTTCCATTAAATAAAGTTCTTATTCAATAAAATGAAAGAAAAAAAAGAGACTAAAAGAAAAATAAATAAATCTGAAACTAAAAACAAATCTCCAAAATAAAATAAAAATAACTATGCTAGTTTTAAGGTCTCATATTACCCTAAATCTTCTTCCTTCTCATATAATTAAAATGAATTAAACTCATATCAATATTATTTATTTACCAAGTGGCCATATAATAAGTTGGACCTTTAATCAAAGTGGTTTGAAAAGGTCTAAACTATTATTTAAAAAATAATGAGTATTAAACAAAAATGAATCTGATTCATTTCCTGTGTGTCAGTACCTTGAGCTTAAGTGAGTCTGTATCATATGGACTCGGGGTGAAGTCAGTGTGAACTCTTGCTCTGCCGCAGAATGGGCCTCTGTACGGAGGCTCTTCATCATCGCCGTCCTCACTCCTCACACTCTCTCTGTTGCTGGCTGATGAGTCTGTGGTGCTCACAGTCTGTCCACCTGTGAGAGGACCAATGCAATCATTAGTCAGACCACTCAGAAAAACATCTGCATAATTAGAGGCATCATTCATATTCGTGACACAAATATTCAAAGTTGCGATAAAACAGAAGTAGTGACAGATCTTTTCTTCCATGTTGTGACATCTCAGTGAAATGGATTATTGAAAAAGGAGAAAATGTAGGCAGGGTCTTGGTTCTATCCATTGGTTGTTGTTGATTGGATAGAGGCAGATCAGAATGCAAGCTTGCAGTCGACTGTAAGAAAGGGGCGGGTTTTATGTGGACTAAATGATTGGAGTCCAGCATAAGTCACCAGAGAGAAGTACATAGTCTTCATCAGAAGATCGAGTTATGACATTTTGATAAAAAATTATTAGGCCAAATTACAATTACGAAATAGGGTAAAAGTAATATGAGCAATAGTGATGCTTGCCTTAGCAAAGAACACAAACACACACACACACACACTTACTCATGGAGCTCTGTCCACTGAGGGAGCTGCGGAGACTCTCTACAGACCCTCCTGCCTTGAGTTTGGGCTTCTCTAGAGAGTCTGTGTCTGGCTGAGGAGACTGAGGACAACTGGGAGTCCCATCTGGACTGGACTATATAAAGAAAAAAAAAAAGAAAAGAAAAGAAAGTGTATAATTATTTATAAAAACAAATCAAGAAAGACAGACAGCAGATGATGGATATAATATAAAGCTCACAAAAAGGACACTTGGTGCACTGCTGCAAGATCATTCTTTAGTGTGACAGTAATTCCTCTAAGTTGCCACTAGGTGGGACTACAACATAAAATATAATTACAGGGAGCGGGACATGAAGAACAAATGTGCTGTGTTGGCACATGGATTTCTCTCTGCACAGATAACAATGACTAACACACACATCCAGAGATCTACATTAAACATGCTAAAAGAGATGAGACACGCCATATAAATGTGAGCGCTTTGCCTAATGGTAAGTAAAACCTAGTGAGCTGCCTACAGAGACAGCATGTAAATACAGGCAGAGAGTATGTATTCAACACTACCAGGGAGTTAGGGTGTATTAAATTGGATGAGCTTGTATCAGGCTCCAGGCTACATAAAGCAATGTTTGACCCTAGTTTGAAACACAGAAAGTGGGGCACACGTGCTACTTTCCCCTCGAGTAAAGGCAGGGTCTCACCTCCGAACATGCCTGCTCTATAACACATAACTCAGCACGGTCAAAGCAAGCACACAAGCATCTGTACCTGTACCTGTTCAGAGAGAGACCCGGCGTATTTCTTGGACATGCGTTTCCTCATAGTCTCTTTGACAGACTTGACTTTCTTCCCTAGAGAGATGCGGGATGTGGTGGGAGATTTCACAGCATCCCTGTACAAAGCCTCCTGCTCCTTATGCCAGAGAGAGAGAGAGAGAGAGAGACAGAAAGAGAGCAATTAAGCACACTGAAAGCCAGCTGATCAACACAACTGGATCACAAACACCGCAGCTGCATTTGAGAGCTGAGACCAAGAAGCAGCGAGAGAAAGAGAGCATGTGTACTCACGCTAGGCTCGGCCGTGTTGACCACATGGAGGGAACGATTAGACAGGTCAAATCCTCCAAAGCTACACGTTCTCTGCAGAAAAAAGTCATAATTACTGTGAATTCACAATCAAATGAATATATTTAGAAGAAGTCATTTAAAACGATTCACAAAGTCTCAATGATTCATGCTGTTCTTTACAATGGAAACCACACATTTTAAAATGATGAACTGCCAAAGGAAATAGTTCATGGTATGACCTGATTTCCTATTCAACTCCAAATAAAATCTTTCAGCAGTTGTTTAACATTATGTAAATAAACTGGTGCTTCCTTGTAAAACCTTGAATGGACTGAAATTGATACTGAAAAAGTAATGAGTAATAAAGCACTAATGTGGACTGACTTTACAGCAACATCTTACATTGCTCAATTTCAAGCGATGCATTACATTTAAATGAACTGGCTTTTCATTTCATGACATTTTCTTGAAATGTTCTACAAAAGCGGCGGAAATCAGAAATATTCTGTTCAAAATAAACAGATAAAGATCAAAAGGAGTAGTATGAGAAGCTGTTTCATGTTCCATGGAATAACATCATGCACTTTAAAAGAAAAAGGAAAAAAAAAAATAGGATAGCACATACAAAACCAAAAAAAAAAAAAAAAAATCCATCAAATTTTGCATTCATGCCCAGGCCGAGAGAGGCATTTCCAACCCAAAATGGATGAAAAAGTTCACTGATGAAGATCACGGCCATGTTCACATTCACTATGAATGACGGCGAGGATCCGCAGACGGCAGACTCTACAAAGCTGCAGAAGGAACTCTATATTATTTATTTTCTTCTTCTTCTAACACTTTCCTGTGTCTCACAAGGACTGAGAGTTTCAATTATGATCTGACACACATGACTGACTACAAGAGAAATAAAGGAGAGAAGCTCAGGATGAGAAAAGATAAGATTTTCAGTACTATCACATTCTGTTTCTCTTCTATACATTTCTCAGATTATGAAGTTTTGATTCCATACTGCAGTAATATGAGTCCACAGTAATGAGAAGAGCTGACGACTAACTGACAGTCTAAGGGATTTCTAACTTTAATCATCGCCACAGTCATGGGTGAAGATATATTTTTTTTTGTATTTTATGACAGCACAGTCCATATTTCATATTTTCAGACTCTGTCTTGAAATATAACTCAAGTGTGTCTCTAAATTGTACTCTACAGAAATTCTCTTTTGCAGCTTTGCAGCAGCCTGTTCCTCCAGTGCAGCAGGGGGCACTGTAGATCTGCTCTTCTGGCAAACTCACAGACTTCTGCTGAATGCGTAAGAGCACACGCTTGGTGCAGCGATCCATGCTGGACGCCCACTTCCTGTTCGCCTCTCTTTCATCCTCCAGGAGCCAACGCCTGTCTGCTTTACTCAGCGTGACGGGCCTAACCAGCCCAGTCCAGTTCAAGTGGCCATACAGGCTGCGTTCCACCACGTACGTGATGTTGAGTTCGCTAACTGCAGTCCTTCCCTTCAGACGCCTTGGTGGAAACAGCCAGCTGCTCACTACTCCGCTCCCACAACTCTTCCCCTTCTCCCTGGCCAACGGAAGCTCACGAGTGGGAGGGGAGGCAGGCAAGGTGGAGGATGGAGCGATGGTTTTCTGAGCATTGCAGGAACGTTGGTAGAGCAGGTGCTTGGTGGAGTACGCATAGTTTGGGTCAGGCTTATTGCGCTGCCACATGGAGATGGGCGGCCGCTTGGTGTTGTTAATGTCATCTAAAGACACCAGAAGGGGGTGCGGCTTTGGGCGGGGCCTAGTGAGGCCGTAAAAAGCATAGACGCTGTCAGTACTTACCCCGTGAGATAGAGATGATAAGGCCTTCCGCATCTCTCCGTCTGTAGCTGAGCGGGAGACTTTAGCATTGTCGTCTCCCAAACCCTCCAATTCAGAGAAAGAGGAGCCACTACCCCCTACTACACCCAGTCCGGATCCGGCGCTACTCTTCCGTGGAGGGCGGATAAGGCCGTGAGGATGCGCGCCTGGGGTCTTCACTAACTTGTGAGCAGGTTTCCAGGCATCAAGGCTGCTAGTGGAGGGTGATGTGGTCAGGCTATCTGTGTCCCCATCCAGAGAGAGCTGCTCTTGGGCTAGAGAGGACAAAGAGGAGTCTGTGCACTGGGCCGGCTTCTTGTGGATTTCTGCATACAGTGCATTTATGTCATCGCATATGGGAGCTGCATCCAGACTGAGCGAATCTGCAAGAAAATGAAGATCAAAACTAAAACTTCTATAAACTGATAATAACTTTGAATATACTGAATGCTCTCTACAGTCTATGAAAAATGGATATTCATTTTGAGATTTGCTAAAAAATTACATTTACAGTAAATTAAAACATTTCAGTTTTAAGAATATTCTCATAACAAACATCAGTTATTGCCAGATAAACAGTATTCTCTTCCAGCTACCTTGTGAGTCATGTCTTTTGCTGTCATCCACTTTGATGAGTTTCTTGCGAACACGTCGAGTTGAGTTGACCAGTTTGTGAAGCCTCTTGAATTTTACAGAGTCTTCCTGCTCATCATCTGACTGCTCCACAGACTAGAGAGAGAAAACTCAGCTTCAATATTATATCACCTCCAAGAAACATGCATACTGCATTCCATATAGACATACACAAAAACAGAAAATGGTTTCAACTGGTATGAAGAGATTATGACATGTTTAGGATGAGCTCTATTAGGGACATGACTTATGTATGAAACATTGCAGCATGGAGTTACGTGTTATGAAGTTTTGAGTCCAAGAAACACACACAAGTCTTGTTTTTGAACATAACAGATGAGTGAGCATTTGTGGTGGAATAAATTTTATTTGAAATGAATAATTCAGATGGGGACACTAAACTGTTGAGATGATTTACGACCCCATGCCTGAATATATATATATATATAAAAATATAACTCGAAGAATATATAACTAGAATAATAATACCCGACAGTTAACACAGTAGTGGCATCAATTATGATACTGAAACCTCTCATACACAAAGACAAAGCCTCTTTAATCCTTTTTATCCAAGTCCTAGACTTGCAAATTGCAAACTCCAAAAACATTTTGTTTTCTGCAAACGTACACCACATTATGGGATGACATGGTGTTTTTTGACTAACAGGATATAATCGGTGCTAACCACAGACTGTTTTTAAACCACAGACTGTTTTTAAATCACCAGGAGAGACTGTTTTGACCAATATTAATGATTGGCAAATATTTCTAGTCATCCTAACAAACCACACACTTAAGTGTTCCACTAAGATGTTGAGGTTGAAAGTGATCTGTCACTGGAAACCTAAAGCTCACCCTCATAAACACAAAATCTCACTGGTTCACCTTTGGCATAGAATTATCTTCTCTACCAGTCAAAAGGAAGAAGAGTTGATGGTGATGATGGTCAAGAAATAGAGGATTCGGACACACAACAGCACGGCTCAAAGAGCTCAAAGTGTATCCTTAGAAACAGAGCAGAGAAACTAATTTACATTGTAAACAAAAGCTCCCATATAAAAAAATCTCATAATCTCATTTAGGACTTCAACTGAAGCGTGATACAAAACCATAATTTCTGCCGCTCAAATCCAGTCACCAGCAAGTTTACTAAACCATATTTCAAACAAGAGCAAAGGATGAAAGAAAGGAGAAAGAACATGAAAACAAAAATACAGTGCATAAATGTGTCCCGTGTTCCTACCAGCAGTAGTTTCCTCTAGGACAGATGTTAGCAACACCAACTCACTCCGAGATGAATCCAAACTGTAAACAGTTTTTTTTTGAAGGGAAGTCTGCAATATCTGGAGGCAGGGGAGTGACCGTGCCAAAAGACATGAGCTTGGGCGTCCGGAAACACTGCAAGCTCTCCCACATTTGACCCCTGAACATCCTTAATGGTCTTCAGAGGAGAGAAGGAATGTAGGCCAGAGAGAAGAAAGGCTGGCCTGGTTGCAGAGTCTATTCATATAGAGATACAGTACATCCTCTGTGATAGTGGATGCTGACACTGATCCCACATCAGCTTACTCGGGCAGAGCTGTGATGGGTCACTATATTGAGTGCAGTTGACACTGATCTCATGACAGGGGTATCCTGCAGACACACAGCAAGCTCTTGGTGTTCTGATTAATGTTAAACTGAGCTCAGATCAGCAGGATCCTCAGAGAGAGTTGTGCCCATCAGTTTAACCGTTAGCAGACTAGGGCTGACCCGTTTCCATTTATAAATAGGAGATCATCAGCCCAGGGGCCAAGATTCCTACAGAGATCCATTTTCTCATTCAAACACTGAAATTCAATTTGCACATGCTTATGTGTGCCAGTGACAGACAGGAGGAAATGTGTGCGTGTGTTTCAGAAACAGCCTCGGGTTCAGAGACACAGGGTCTTTTTATGAATAAGACTTTCTTACCTCATTTCCTCTCCTTTTGTAATCATGAGTGAAACGGTACAATGGGAGAACCTCGAGAATAAATGAGATCATATTTTCACCCCAATAAAAGAATAAGAAATTATATTTTGCAGAAAGAAAATGAAAAAATTTTTAGGACCAAGAATATTATATATCATTATTATTTCCTGGGCATTTCTTGACAGTTTTTCGTGAGATTCACCCACAACAGAGTATTTAGCTTCCTTGCTAAATCCATTATCAGAAGATCAGCTAAAAACAGGTCTTCAATTTCCTCTATTTTGATCCTTTTAGACATGAAATTACACTGACCACACACACACACAGGACACAGATGCACAGAAAGCGCCGCAGCGGGGATGGGCAGTGACTCCTCTGAGCGGACAAGGATTTGCTGGGCGAGTGAGTCATTCTGTAGCTTTAAGCGCTGAGCGAAGCAGTGCTGTGGTTTGTTAACATCAAAAAGCATTGCAAAAACAGCTTAGCTGTTGACCATTGGAACAGGAGGTGTATGTTTACTTGCAGAGGCTGGAAGCTGCTCAAAGTTTCCATGATAACTATGTGTGTATTTGT
The DNA here is from genome assembly GCF_018812025.1 of Megalobrama amblycephala. Classification (NCBI taxonomy): domain Eukaryota; kingdom Metazoa; phylum Chordata; class Actinopteri; order Cypriniformes; family Xenocyprididae; genus Megalobrama; species Megalobrama amblycephala. The sequence continues at coordinate 24,184,142 of NC_063054.1, forward strand.
GTACTGGCAGCCTATTTCTCAAAAGGGGAAAGCTAAATCCACTGTCACCAAACCTTTCAAGGCTTTAACCGAGAACACATTCATGCACAGCTTGGGACGGCCCAGTGCGCAGGCATGCACATACAGCATAAACAAACCAGTAATTGGAACTAAAGTATTGTAACATATCTAACTGATTTGTCTTCAAAGCAGAAGAAAAGGCCAGGGGGCAAAAAAATAATAATAAAAAACCCACCCACCACATATATTACCCTCAGTTAAGACACACATTATGACCTCATCAACAGGGGATGTTTAGTGTGCCAGCTCCCCATGCCAAGTAGAAATGACATCATTACTAAGGGTCTTACAGTGAGCCGCCAGTGCCAGATTCTCATTACAACTGTGCCATTACAACATCAGCTTCTCCTTATAAACACGCATGACATATCAGCTTTTCAGATAATTTGTTGGTTGATTCACTGGTTTATAATTTATCATTAAAGGTGCACTCAGTAAGTTCTCCTAATTTAAGAACTGTTACCTCTACAATAAAAAAATGTGTACATGAAAAAAAATTATGTACATGAAACTCCAGTCATATCAGATTTGGACAATTTTTACATTTAAAAGTTTCATTTTAAATTAGAGTTGGTCATCATGTTAAGATCACATGACCAGCCTGATAATACTCATGGCTGATAAAATGGCAGGTAAAATATTTCAACAGTAAAATCAATAACTAAAAACTTTGTGTGATACTACATTAACATTACTACATTCACATCACTATGTATCGATATAAATCCATAATGACTACCGTATTTGCCAGATCAGATCAGCATACACAAAAAATTGAGTGCACCTTTAAGTTATGATGACTACAAAGCATCCTAAGCTTTATACGTCCTAAAGTTTCCAACAAATGAAAGTGTGCGTTCAGTGTGGTTATAGCAGAAAAGGGGATGAATTGGGTTGACGTAAGGACTGCCACTGCCTGAGTTTATAATCCACAATGTCACTACTCTGCAGAGATTTACCTCCCTACACACACCAAGATATAGTCAGTACAGTGAGAGACATTACTAACACTTACTGCAGGGGAAAATAAACTTTGATGTGACTGAATGAGGTTATGTTGTAACACACCCACCCCTACATACACTCAGGTCTACAGTCTGGGTGGTTGGGTATAGTACTTACATTGCAGGCGGAGGAGACGTTAACAGTGGGACTGGATCCATCAGTCCACTCTGCTGTGTCTGTACTGCTGCTCAACTGTCTGTTCCTTTCATATTCCTTTAACTATGGAGAACAAGATGTCAAAGAGAGCCGCCCCCCTCGCCCTCACATTCACACACCCTATCTGTTACAGAAATACAGTCTGAGAATAGCCCACACAAGCATGTATACACACACACAAACACAAAACACAGGCACAGATAAAAGCGTCATGTCCATTCAAACAGAGTTTTTAAAAATGTATTAATCATTTGTATTTTTATAAAATTCAAAAGATTGGGGTCAGATTTTTTTTTTTAAAGAAATGTATCCTTTTACTCCTTTTGAACTTTATATTCATAAATGAATTCCAAAAAAATATGTATCGCAGCTTCAACAAAAACATTAAGCAGCTAAACTGATTTCAACATTCATCATTTTTTTTTATTTCTGAATGTCATAAAATATCAAAATGATTTTTAAAGGTTCATGTGATACTGAAGACTGGAGTAATGGCTTCTGAAAATTCAGCTTTGCCATCACAGAAATAAATTACATTTTTTAAAAATATTTAAATATAAAATAATGATTTAAATTATAATAACATTTAACAACATTACTGTTTTTACTGTTCTATTTTTGACTGCTTTAAAAAGCATTAAACTGTGCCAACCCCAAACTTTTGAACGGTTGTGTTTTTATAGGCATAAGTACATATAAATAAAATAAAATGTATTAAATATGTTTTTTTTTAATAATTACAATTATTATAAAATATATATATATATATATATATATATATATAATTAAAATATTATAAATTTAGGTTAAAAAAGGATTCTACCCACCCTTAAGTCTCTCCAATTTCCATTTTTCCCCACTGTTACTATGTCAAAGCTGCTCTTTTTCATACAACGAAAATGCATTATGTTCATTGGCTGATCGCGGGTCCATTTTCATGCTAAACAAACACTGCACCACTAGATTATTCCATCTTAATCTCATTTAAAAAAAATAAAATAAAAATACAAATAATAATAGGTGCATGACGCCCTTGGACACAGAAATATACTTCAAAAAGACAGAACACAGAACAAGTAAAGCAACATTAATTAAAAAAATAAATAAAGACACACATTTGCATTCAAACAAACACACACAAGGACAGACAAATGTTCATGCATGCTTCCAGCATGTATGATGTCAACTATCCACAAAGGCTTAGCATTGGTTTGAACTTTAGATCCAATCATTCAAGACTGCTCATGTAACATAGATAAATCAACTACCAGCCCAAAGGAAGAAAACTTCCTGAAGATTAAAGAAAACCCAGTTGGATAAAGGAATCAATGTCAGCCTTGTGGAGAGAAGAAAGCCAGATTCTAAAATCGTCCATTAGGTTCGTTATCAGATGACAATTAATCATTATCATGTTCTCAAAACAAAATGACAGAAAGAAAAAGAGACCTACATTCACCCAACACATCTGAACAAGTGAAAAAGGACAGAAGAAATCTATCCAACCAACCCCAGCTAAACCTACTTTAGAAATTAGACACCAAAGACCCTCCTTCACCTCAACAAAACAAAACATGATTTGCACTAAGGAATCTACTGCAGCCCTAAGATGCAGGGTCAGTGCTCATGTATTTAAATGCATGTGAGTGTATGTAAGTGTGTGCATGTGTGTTTTGGAGGAAGGAAGGAGCAGGGCGGAATCAGTCTGGGTGAGTAAAGTTAGTACACACGAATGTAAGCAAGGGAAGCTCATTTGCATTATTTTTCGCGGTTGATGAGGTGCCTTTACCCGTGCCAGCGCCTCCTCCACTGTGATCATCTTCTCTTTCACCATCATCATCAGCTGGATCCGTTCCTCATCACTCATAGTGATCTCACTGGCCACATAGCCAATGTCCTCTCCTGCAGGGTCAGGGGTCAAAGGTGAGGAACAAGAACAAGGGAAAGTCCCTCCAGGGATAGTCAGTTCATTCGGCGACCATCATATTGCTCATGTAGGTAATCTGTTTGTCAAGATCAATTTCTAATAACATTTCAAAATCAACAATATCTGATAAATTCATGAATTAATTTTTGTAGGCAAAATCTAGCTCTCATTCTAGAGTACTGACTTTTTAAGTGAAAGATAGAACTACAGCGGCCATATATTTAGCATTATTATTTCTTTCATTCATATTTATATGAGTGGGCCATCTCTTCTCCCTTACAGTGTCCCTTAAGTGAGTGAAATAGAGAGTTATGAAGGAAGGAAACATAAGAAAATGGAGTGAGTTTGTTTTTATTACCTTTTGAAGTTTGCCTTGTGACCCCTTTCTGTGACTTTCGGAAGTTTTGCCAGAAGGATTTGTTTTTCTTCTTGTTGTCCCATTTTCCTGTATTTGAAGAAAGGAGAAAGCCATCAGGACCATCACACTCATGAATATTTGTACAAACATGTACAACTCTGAAATACCTAAATATAATGCTTTACAAAAATATTTTACTCTACATCTATTATCTAGCATTTATATGTCTGCCCATCTACAAGACAGAATGTCTTTTGGCGTTACCCTTGTAACCCCTGTCACCAGAACACTCTAGTTTGGCATAATCCATTATTAATTGCAATGAAATATCCCCAAAACCACCTAAAGGTCATCATAATAGCAGTTGAGAATAGTTTTCATAATGAGAAACAAACCTGATCCATCCTCAGAGCTAGATTTGTGCAGAGGAATTCTGATGAAAAAGACATAAAAAGAAAGGAATTAAGACGTTAATTAATAAAACACTTCAACATCTCATCACTGAACATTATCAGATATGCCCTTATGTATTACTGACAGGCAGTCAAAGGATGGAAAACAAAAGTAGAGTGATTATTAGAGCCAGCAGAGGGCAGTGTGGTGCTGTTCACAGAGCACATGTCAGGCTCCTGAGGCTCACAGGGCACAGACGAGACGCTCCTGAGATGCAGCGAAATGAGACGAGGAAGACAGAAAGTGAGAGGCAGAAAAGGGGAACAAGAGCCACCGCAGGACAGACACTGCCTGTTTATATTTCCACTCCGCTCCTCTGGGGCACAGTGCCCTTGGAAAATGCCAAAATAATGAAAATCTAACACACACAGACCAGCACTCTGTTATTGAGTCAATGAACAAACATACTGCACTAAGATTCCACAGATATCATATTGATACTGACAGAACATATTTGGTCTATTTAGATCCTAGACCATTTGGGTGTTCGCAAACAGCGATGACATTTTTTGTGGGCAGTAGCAATTTTCTAGCAATTCCGAGTTTATATCTTACAATTCTGAGAAGAAAAATTGTGAGATATAAACTCCTATTGTCTTTCTTACGCAGAATTGCAAGTTCATATCCGGCAATTCTGACTTTTTTGCCTCAGAATTGTGATGTAAACTTGCAATTGTGGAAAAAAAAGAGAGACAGAATTGTAAGATAAAAATGTTATATGTTTATCTATGTAAAATGTTATAGGTTTAAATATTTCATGCTGTAACTGTAGGACTAATCCATTATGTCCCCTATGAGCTACAAATGTGAATAATATATAGACCTATTGTTTACATCAAATTCATGCTTTAATACAAGACACTGCTGGGTAGATTACTTCTAAACTGTAATCCATTACTGAATACAAATTACATGATGAAAATCATAGTTAGTAACAATCTGTTACATTACACATTATAGCTAACATAATCTGATTACTTTTTGATTTTGACTTAACTCATCACATTGATTTGAATAGAATAATCTTGTAGCATATTGATTTAAAAATGCAAAGAGAAAGAAAAGTTATTCCACTCTTTATCAACAACGTGAAACATGTCAGGCTTTCTCAAACCGGTGTTTGTGCAGGAACTGCAGGGGGTTCGTAAATTCATTAAAAGCTAATAATTAATTCTTAGAAATGTTAAATTAAAAGAAAAATATTTTAAAATAAAAAATTTCTTTCCAATAAAAATAAAATAAATACATGAAATAATTTCAAACTTTTTAATGGTAGTGTATATTAAAGGTGCCCTCGAATGAAAAATTGAATTTACCTTGGCATAGTTTAATAACAAGAGTTCAGTACATGGAAATGACATACAGTGAGTCTCAAACTCCATTGTTTCCTCATTCTTATATAAATCTCATTTGTTTAAAAGACCTCAGAAGAACAGGCGAATCTCAACATAACACCGACTGTTACGTAACAGTCGGGGTGTACGCCCCCAATATTTGCATATGCCAGCCCATGTTCCCAACATTATGAAAGGCATTAGACAAGGGCAGCCAGTATTAACGTCTGGAGCAGCACAGCTGAATCATCAGACTAGGTAAGCAAGCAATAACAACAGCGAAAAATGGCAGATGGAGCAATAATAACTGACATGATCCATGGTATCATGATATTTTTAGTGATATTTGTAAATTGTCTTTCTAAATGTTTTGTTAGCATGTTGCTAATGTACTGTTAAATGTGGTTAAAGTTACCATCGTTTCTTACTGTATTCACAGACACAAGAGCCGTCACTATTTTCATTTTTAAACACTTGCAGTCTGTATAATTCATAAACACAACTTCATTCTTTATAAATCTCTCCAACAGTGTAGCATTAGCCGTTAGCCACGGAGCATAGCCTCAAACTCATTCAGTCAATCACATGTAAACAATATAACAGTATACAATACTCACATAATCTGACGCATGCATGCCGCATGCATGAAGAAAACTTTGTAAAGATCCATTTGAGGGTTATATTAGCTGTGTAAGCTTTGTTTAGGCACTGTTTAAGGCAAGCGCGAGCTCCGTGGGCATGGAGCACGAGATTTAAAGGGGCCGCACAGCATAAATCGGCTCATATTTAATGATGCCCCAAAATAGGCAGTTAAAAAAATTAATTTAAAAAAAATCTATGGGGTATTTTGAGCTGAAACTTCACAGACACATTCAGGGGACACCTTAGACTTATATTACATCTTGTAAAAAAATGTTCGATGGCACCTTTAAATAAGAAAACATGTTTGTACTTAGAAAAAACAGTAGGAAAATTATAGTCTATCAAAACCATATTTAGTCTTTTTTTCATATAGAATAACTGGATATACAATCCTGATTTTGGAAAATATCCAGTGTTTACATTCCCATTAGCCATGTGACATGAATCATGTTGACCTTGTCATACGGTTAGTTGTAAAATGTTGCGTGAAACAGGGCCATGTGTTAACTACCAATGAGAAGAAACATCTGAACTGAGCCGACTGTCAGCAGAACCCAAAACACAGAGGGAGAAGAAAACATTGTCTCAAATGTGTTTGTTCTGCAGATGAGAACATGAATGCAAGTATGCAAGTGTATTTGTTGTGGTTTTCTGATCTGAGTGGATTCTCGCTCATCCTTGGGTTAAGAAAACAATCTCAACCTAGTCTGCACTAAAGTAAACAGTGCAAGTCATATAAGCATACACTAACACACACTTTTGTGCACCTCGTGCGCTCTGGTCTGGTTTTCTCCACAGGAAGACAGTGTTTTTACCAGTCACTTGTGCTTAAATCATCATGGGTGCACGCGTGTCTGCTTTTCATCTGTTGTCCATGTGTCCCAAACACATCCATGACATCCACACTGCTAAAGCTATCAGTATCTACATACACTCAAGAGGGCAGTGTGTGTGTAGTGTCAGGTCAGACAATACATGTCATTACAAAGACTGTGAAAATGTAATTGTGTTGAGAAAACAGATTTCTGCATATTTCAGGACGTCCATTGCACTCTGACCAAAATAAGACGTCAACACTGCTCTTTTACCCAAGTGACACAGGGCATGATGAAGGCCTCCCTGAATTATCATATCATTATACTGCCATGGAAACACAAACTTTCTCTGTTTAACCTCTCATTCACCCTGCATGGAATCCAAAGGGAGTCTCCTGCTTGTATGCTAACTGCATCCCATGCTAAAAGGCCCTATTGAGGAGCAGCTCAGTAAATTAGGCTCCATTCAGGATTTCTGCTATTGAGAGAGTTGTATGTGTGCGAGTGATGTGTGACCAGCATACAATAAAAGCGTGTTACAGTCTGTCAGTTTTTTTTCTTTTTTCTTCGCAGAGTGCTTTGTGTCTTTACTGGTGTGTGTCTAGCAGAATATAAGCCCTCTGAGCCGCATTCCTTAACTGCAAGTAACTGTCATGTTCACTATCTCTGAAACAACGGAACCCCTGGCTTGCTGAGATTGTTATTCAGAGAATGCGATGGAAGAAAATTTCACAGGAATATTTTCACTCTACTCTCTCCACACACTTCATCGGTGTCTTTCAATTTCATATGCGGCATGTTTGGGATTGACAACTGTATTTACTAACAGACATGACTCAAATGAACAGGTTTGGACTGAATAATGTCTGTATGAAAAGGTAGCCAAAGTCAAAGACAATAACTATGCCTTTGAGGATTGTATTCTGCTGGTGTGAACGTAGCCAGCTTTTTTGTTTTTGCATGATTGGAAATGATCAGAAAATGGCCTTCTAGATTGTGAGATCAGTCATATTACTGTGCCAACATGTCATCACTATTAAATTAAGAGGAACATCATGTTGTTCTCATCAGTGATGTATCACTACAGTGATGCATGTTCACTGATCTTTAGAGCTAGGAGTGGGCTGACTTCCCCTTTCCTATCGTCAAACTGCTGATGAAGAAGAAATACTTCTATCCCAGGGTGCACCTGGTGTCCTGCGATTGGTTGGTTTGCTTCCTTACACCTGGCGTTGGAGTTCAGAACACATATACGATCAAGCACAAAAACACATATACAAAGATCGCAAAGGAAGTGTCCAGGAAATGACCTTCACTAGAAGTCATGGTAAATGGAGCTTGAGGGATTTCCTTAAAGCCACACACACACACACACACAAAAACACGGACACTGTCGCTGTATTCTGTTAAATTTCTACCACCTTATTATGTCTTATTAAGTAAAAAGATTAAAAGCTACTTACAGCCATTCTGAATACTTAAACAATTTAAAAAGATGTACACTAACATTCAAATGTTTAGGGTTGGTAACACTTTTGCTCACCAAGGCTACATTTATTTTTAATATTATGAAATATTACCAATAATAAAAAAAAAAAAAACAGTTTTCTATTTAAAAATATTTTAAATTGTAATTTATTCAAAGATGAATTTTCAGAAGCCATTACTCCAGTCTTCAGTGTCACATGATCCTTCAGAAATCATTCTAATATGCTGATTTGGTGCTCCAGAAACCTTATAATTATTCCTTATAATTATCAATATTGAATAGAAGTTATGCTACCTAATATTTTCATGGAAACAGTAATACTTTTTTTCAGTACTAGTAGTTCAAAAGAACAGCATTTATTTGAAATATAAATCTTTTGTAACATTACAAATGTCTTTACTGTCACTGTTGATTAATTTAATGCATCCTTGCTGAATAAAAGTATTAATTTATTTTTAAAAAAAAAGTCTTGCTGAACTTTTGAACAGTAGTGTATTTGGAGGAAGACTCTAAACTAACACATACACATCTCGCTCACTGTCATCAGGTTCTAGAACAGCCTTTCTGGAGGCCAAGGCTTCTTCTAATCATACAGACAGGAAATCTGGGAAATCTGGCAACGACTCTTTTGCTGGTTATGGCACAGTGCTGATATCACAGACAACTCTTCTGAAGAATAGAATACAAAACAGGCCTGCATAAAAACATAGTGTTATTATTATTACAAATATTGTGATAATGATTTGAACTGTGATATGACAAACATCTAGCATATTGCTTCTGCTTAGACACCAAGACTGAAAGAATAAATAGGCGTAAAAGCAGAAGCAGAATACTTAGTCAAGATGAAACGAAAGTGGGGGAACTTTTATTATAAAAAAAATGTTCTCCCTTTTCAAGAGATATTTTAAAAATGAAAATTCCATGGATGAATTGTTCAAAATAAGATCTATAGCACATTTAGAAAATAGAAGGACAAATTTTAATATCGTGCATTTAAAGGGATAGTTTATTTACTCACCCTCATGCTATTCAAAAACTATGACTTAATTTCTTCTGTGGAACATAAAAGTTGTTTTGAGAAACGTATCAGTGTTTTTTTTCTTTATACAATGGAATTCAATGGGCTCCAGTGTTGTTTGGTTTCCAACATACTTCAAAATATCATCTATTGTGTTTCACAAAACGACACGTGTGTGAGAAAATTCTGACTTTATGATTTTCATTTTTGGTTGATCCAAGTTCAGAATCAGATCATTTAAACACAATTTTAAGAGTGCAACTTTAAATGTTGAGTGAGCAAGAACTTTCGTCAGTTAAAGCTAGTGTCAACCATCACAAAGCAGAGTACCAGTGAAACCCAGCCACATGTGTGTAGGACCACAGAGACGTATAAATGATGAAAGATGTGTCAGCTCCATATGTTTTACATTCACCCAAGCATGCTGCTACTCTCCAGAGAGTGTGGATGACGGAGGTAGACTTAAATCTTTGCCATGGCACGTGGACTGCTCATCCCCACAGAAACAAACCATCAACAGGAAAGATGCATGGAGACACAAGCCTTTTCGTGCACTGACATTTAAAATCCTCAATTTATTTTCACAAAAACTTTACACTTTAAACATTCTGAGTCGCTATATGACTAAAACATTTTAAATGAAACAAACTGACCTTTGACGATAATACAATTGTGTGGGCAGAGATGATGTCACGTGTATCACGTTTGGCTCATTTAAGCAATAATGCTAAATAAAGTTCATT